>NC_084734.1:58331608-58466608 GCF_033978785.1 Entelurus aequoreus | reverse complement strand
AGACCGTCTCTTCAGGATGCACCGTTTTGAGGGCGGGCTTATTTACTTTTATTTATTTACTCCACTTCGACTATGCCTTCTCCACATCAGCCGTGTTGTAGTTTTTAGCGATTCCATATTAAGTCTACTGACAAATACAAGCTAGAACTATTCGCTACTTTGTATTGGAAATGGCAACAGTAGAGGATGCATGTGCTTCTACAAGCCAGTCTGCCCCTCAACAAGAGGATGGAGAAAAGAGGGATCATATTGACTACAGCGTCAGACTACAATGGCGGACCTTCGGGTAAATTTCTACCATAAATGGATAATCCGCTGACGTCACCGGAAAATAGGTCACAACTTGTGCAAATTCCAAACGGCTAGTTTGTAAAAAAGGCAAGATTGTTTTATAAATGTCTCTGCCATAACCCCATAGTTATATTTTTAATTGTCAGGATTTATGCAGATCCCAAATGTACAAAAACAGGTCCCAATAGGTAAGAAAGGTTGGTTTTGCCTTTTAGGTGCCCTTTAACTAAAAATAAATAAGAAAAAGTAGTTTGCCAGGTTAGGTGCGCGAAAAAAGGCGAGAGTTGTGGCAAAACTGGTGGCTTAAATAGTGGTTTCTTCACCATGACAACGTGCCTGCTCATAATGTCCTGAACATCCGACAGTTCCTGGTTGACAAGAACATTGCCGTGCTGCAGCAACCTCCATACTTAACGGAACGGACTCTTTTCATCTTTCCCAAACTCAGTATGGTCATGAAGCTGGCTGCCACCACGCAGCTGCGGACAATCCATTAGGGCAGGGGTGGGCAATTAATTTTTACCGGGGGCCGCATGAGCTACCCGAGCACTGCTGGAGGGCCACATCGACAATATTTCAATTAAATTTTGCTCAATATTATTTTTGATATATACCGTAAGATAAATAATAATAATAATAATAATAATAATTAATAATAATAGTAATACTTCAACATAGTGTGTGTAACAGCATTCCATGACTAATATAAATAAATTAACATTAATAATAAATGACAGTAAAATAAGCACACGTATGACTGAGGAGTCATAGCGTAACTTTGTGTGGTGTTTGAGTTGTCCGACTTTTTGTGTGGCCATAAACGCACCAGTGGTTTAGTGCTATGCGTGTTGGTGACAGATGACAAGTTGGTTTTGGCCTGGTTTGTACGGCAGAAAATGACTAGTTTTTCGAGATAGAATTGTTTTACTCATGTTTTTGGTGTGGTTATGTCCGAATATAAACAGTTTTGCTCAATAAAGTGATCGATATAATTCCTGTCCTCGAAGCATCTCGATAGACGTTACAATAATTGAACGGTGTTCAATTGAACGGTGTTGTAAACGGTGTTGACGAACACCATTAGGGCCGCTTGTTGTCACTGTCACTCAAAGTTGCATTGCAAAATTCCATAGAATAAATATGTTTATTTTGTTTAGAATTCAGATGGGATTTGATTTGGTGCGCGGCATATACTTGCTGCGCGCAGCGGACGCTTGAGCAGTGCGCAATTGCGCAGGCACGCACCTTAGAGGGGACGTTGCTTTGCAGTTCATGTCTTGTTGAAAACACGCCATTCCTCATCAACTTTTCTCTTTTTAGCGTCTCGGGTGTAAACCGTGCATCACTTGTCGCTGCATGTGCACCTTCACTCGCAGGTTACACACGGACACACGCCCATAAATAATACTTTTCAAAATAAAAGCAGCACAGTTGTATTGCGCGCAGGACATAGATGTTTTTTCAATTTTATTTTGTAATTGCAGCTGTTCACATTCACTCACAACCACGTACACGCATACGCCCACACGGAAGTAATACAAATAACGATTTTCAAAACAAAAGCAGCACCGTTGTATTGCACACTCGACATAGATACTTTTAAAAATTTATTTTTTAATTTATAATTGGCCTCACGCGGGCCGGACAGGGACGCACAAAGGGCCGGATGCGGCCCGCGGGCCGCAGAATGCCCAGGTCTGCATTAGGGCATGTCCAAAAAGACTGGGAAAGTGTGTAGTTAAAATGTATCTTTTATGACATAATTATGTTACATCGTTTCTGATGAATATATTCTCTATTTAAAAATAAGTTGACACTTTTTAGTGTAGTACGAATGTAGTTTTTGACTGAAGATGTAAAATAATTGAAACATTTACGTTTATTAAGTATCATTAGCATTGCTATTGTGACAAAGCTTCTTCTGAAATGGACATTTTGAAGTGAAGTGAATTATATTTATATAGCACTTTTCTCGAGTGACTCAAAACACTTAGTGAAGCCCATTATCTAAGTTACATTTAAACCAGTGTGGGTGAGACTGGGAGCAGGAGGGTAAAGTATCTTGCCCCAAGGACACAACAGCTGTGACTAGGATGGCAGAAGCGGGGATCGAACCTGGAACCCTCAAGTTGCTGGCACGGCCGCTCTATCAATAGAGCCATGCCGCCCCTAGCTTGTTTTCTTTGAACAAAAAAATAAGTATCGTAAGAACAATTGTATTGTCATATTTGACACACTAATAAAGCATTACAACTGTTACATGGAAATGAGCTTTAATAGTAAAAATAAGCTTTTGCAAATGAGTTAGCTTATATTTTGGGTAATATCTTGGGATAGTCACATGACTGTCACATGACAACCACTCTTAAATGTTTTCTGTTCGTCACTCAAATTGGACAAAATTCAATAAACATACAAACCTTTAGGTAATGACTTAAATGTGTCAATAATTACAATTGAAATCAAATACATAAAATAAAAAATAAAATAAATTCATGATTATTTCATGACCTATTTTAAAAATGAAATCCATGATTAATTCAATATTTAAATAATTAATTTATGATTGAATCATTAAATGTAATTAAAAATTAATGAATTGATGACACATTGAATAACACACATATGTATTTCATTACAATTATAAATAACTAATGACAATTCAAGTGATCAAATATTTATTTATTAATTTCATTTGTCCTATTTGACCCTCCTATAGTATAAAATACATTTGAACATGTAATGTGTTGCTGACACGCATAGTAGCTTCTGTTAAAAGTGTAAAATTATGTAAAAAGAATATCCAGGAGTCAAAAAAGTGCGTATTGTGTTGAATTCAAAAGATATCATGAGTCCATCATGATCACGATGCAGCTTTGATTTGTAATATCTTTGTTACACAAGAACTAATGCCATCGGTTTCACAGAAGAACAGTTCACTTAATGATTGATCCTTGAAATCATAATTAGGGCACTCAACATCTCCAAACAATAACGTGCTTCATTCAAACTGTGAAAATGTCTTCAAGTAGCATAATTATCATGTTTATATTTAGAGCTGCTGAAATCCGGCAGAGTGTTTATTGAATCATGAACGTTGCTCTAAAAGGAGAACATAGATTTGTACTGTAACCTTTTACAGTATTCTGTTATTATGGTTATTTAAGTATGTCACCATTATTAAAGCATACTTTCTTAACAATTGTTCAGTCCACAAACAAATCAGGTATTGCAATTAAGAATATAACCTTTTCACATTTGAACGGATACTGATACCTGGTAATCGATACCAGTGCTAAACAGTACCAATTTGTTGGTACTTTTTTTGTGTTCACGTGTTACTAAATGTTAATTTGTTAAATAATATAAATACAAATTAATTTTTAACTGTATTATTTAACAGTGAGTTGATTATGAAAACTTTGCTGTCCAATTCTTACATTTTTGTTTTCTTACACTTCATGAGTATATGCATTCATTTCAGTTTGTCCTCTGTGTGTTGCCATAGTCAGGAAGTAGTCTTTGCTATTAAGTTGAATGTACCAGTCTTGTCTTATGTTGAGTCCTACAAAGTGTTTGTACTGTAAGTATTGCACTAATTACACACCAGCCATTTAATTATAACTTGCAGCTAAGTTGTAGTTTTCATTAACAAATTTGAAAGTGTTGAAATCTCAATGTAAAATCCCTAATGCTAATCAGTAGCATGTATATGGCACATCCTATGTAAATTAGCATCGAGCTAGAGCATTTTGAAAAGTGGAGCCTTACCTCTGACTGCTTTCTGTCACGCATGCTTGCTTTGTTGGCATGAAAACTTGCAACATTAATTTAGAAACCGTCCGCTAATAATACCCATGTTTGCTCACCAAGTGCCAAGTCTGCAACCGGAAGTGACGTCACCTGCAACAAATGTGTCGGATAATATTACCATTAAAGTTTGATCAAGTGAAATTAGTCAAATAGAGGACAATGGTAAATATGAAAAACACTAACCTATTTATTATTTCCCGACTGGAAAGGAATAATGCTGTCTTTAAAGTTAAAGCAGGGTGCTAATTGTTTTTTGCGAACAATCTAGTGGACACAACATTCATTGAATTAGGGTCCTTGATGTAATAAGTAGAGATGTCCGATATCGGACTGCCGATATTATCGGCCGATAAATGCTTTAAAATGTAATATCGGAAATTATCGGTATCGGTTTCAAAATTATTGGTATTGGTTTAAAAAGTAAAATGTATGACTTTTTAAAACCCCGGACGTAGGGAGAATTAGAGAGCGCCAATAAACCTTAAAGGCACTGCCTTTGCGTGCCGGCCCAGGCACATAATATCTACGGCGTGAATGCAAGGCATACTTGGTCAACAGCCATACAGGTCACACTGAGGGTGACCGTATAAACAACTTTAACACTGTTACAAATATGCGCCACACTGAGAACCCACACCAAACAAGAATGACAAACACATTTCGGGAGAACATCCGCACCGTAACACAACATAAACACAACAAAACAAATACCCAGAACCCCTTGCAGCACTAACTCTTCCGGGACGCTATAATATACACCCCCCGTTACCCCCTACCCCCCCACCACAACCCCGCCCCTCCCAACCCTGCCCATCTCAACCTCCTCGTGCTCTCTCAGGGAGAGCATGTCCCACATTCCATGCTGCTGTTTTGAGGCGTGTTAAAAAAAATAATGCACTTTGTGACTTCAATAATAAATATGGCAGTGCCATGTTGGCATTTTTTTCCATAACTTGAGTTGATTTATTTTGGATAACCTTGTTACATTGTTTACTGCATCCAGCGGGGCATCACAACAAAATTAGGCATATTAATGTGTTAATTCCATGACTGTATATATCGGTATCGGTTGATATCGGAATCGGCAATTAAGAGTTGGACAATATCGGAATATCGGATATCGGCAAAAAAGCCATTATCGGACATCTCTAGTAATAATTAGAAAAATGCGGACACGTTTGTTACTGGATACTTTTAAATACACTTCTACCTTGTAGACGTTGTATGTAATATGCAACTATAATTATTTGACACTTGTTTACATGGACAAATGTGTTGTTTTATACAACATGTGTTTAGTTTGTGTTCTGAGCTGTTGTGTAGCTGCTTGCTCCTAGTATCCTATAGCCTACCCTGTGTCATGATCTAGTGAGCGTTGCTTACAGCGTGACCCCCAGGGTCGCAGAGAAAGGCAAGCGGAATGCAGGTAAACTAAACTTAACAGGAAGCAGGGAACAAACGCTGGCACACAAAGTAGACTATCAAGTACAATGATCCAGCCCCGTGTGCAGGGCAGGTTGGCTCATAAAGAAGTCTGATTGGCAACAGGTAACAGGTGTGTCTAGAATGCCCATCAGAGACAGGTGAGTGAGGCAGTGTTCAGGACAGAGGGGCAGTGACAGGAAACAGACACCACAATTAAGAGTGCTGGTCAGAAGAAAAAAAAAGCACAGAATACAGGAAAACACAAACATGACCAAACTGTCAATAGCAGGCCTGACACCATGTTTACTTTTTTGTAAACGACTTGACTAAAACACATTTAGATGTTGACTCGGTTTCCAGCTTTGCACAAGTAAACATGCTGCAGGACAGCTTGTATCAGAGGTTTATAATCAACTGTACTTGTTTCTTTGCTGGTATACGACTTCTATGAATATCGGACAGTGACAACATTAACAATAAACTCTATTGTCCCACTTGCAACTCTGTCATAAATGAAAAATACTTCCCTTGTGTAATCACCCTGAAAAGGGAGATGTTTGAGTATACAGATACATGGACATAACTTTGTTCTGCTCACGTCTATGATGATTGAGAAAAGCATCAAATTACATACAAAACATGTAAAAGTACTGGGCAACATATACTGTATATATTCATAATATTGCAACAAATATTCATTAACTGCACTGCAATGACATTATGCAAATGTGTATCCAAATAACAATTGAAAAAATATTCCTTTTCTTCACACCAGTAGAGTTTAACTTAGTGTACCAGTAATGCAAGATATGTCTGAATAAGTAAATGCAGCGATTCACAGATACAGTATACTGCTTAAACAGACACAGAGAAACCATAGTAAACACACATTTCAGCAAAAAATATATACATGGATTAACTACTCACATTTCCCATAACAGTACATTTAGAATCCTGCATTTAGCAATAGCTTTGATATCGGCAGTGCCATTAGCTTTAGCATTAGCTTGATCATGTATAATGATCTGGATTATTACATTTTAACAGAAGTGTAGATAGAACATGTTAAAGGAGAAAGTAAGTAGATATTAACAGTAAATGAATAAGTAGATTTATAATTAATTTTCTACCACTTGTCCTGAATAATTTTGACAAAATAATAGGATGGAAAATGACACAATATGTTACTGCATATGTCAGCAGACTACATTAGGAGCCTTTGTTTGTTTACTTACTAATAAAAGACAAGTTGTCAAGTCTGTTCACTATTTTATTCAAGGACAAACATGCAATAAGAAGCATATGTTTAATGTACGCTATTTTTTGTTAAAATAAAGACAATAATGCCATTTTTTGTGGTCCTCTTTATTTAGAAAAGTACCGAAAAGAATTGACATAATTTTGGTACCATTACCAAAATTCTGGTATCGGGACAACACTAGTCTGTGTTCATGTTTACCTTTGTGACTTTTCTCACATGAGTGTTTACCAGGGGCCGTACTTATCAAGCTTCTTAGAATTACTCCTAAGAAGTCTGCTAAGAGTTGACTTAAGAGTAAATAAATTATTCGCTGAAAGCTGCACTTAAAAGTTAGTTATCAAGCGTCTTATTCACACTTTCAGCGAAGTGTAGGACAGAATCTTAAGTGTCACACTCAGAGCTGAATTACGACATTACTATGTGCCGTAAACGGAATTTTAGGTGACATAATTTCTGTGTCCATAGAAATGACCAATCACGGAAGGTAATCCGTTGTCTAAGAATAAAGAAATATCTTGGAAATATTTAAGTGGACAATGGGAGTGTATATTTTGACAATAAACTACAAAATAATACAAAACAAACTAGTCCCCGCCGGCACTCACGCTACCGCTCCCTCTCTTCTCTCGCCCACACACTCACTGGCGTCACTCACCTCACGGCCACACACATACGCTACTGTCATAACATTTTCTTTCCAATTCATTAATTAGGCAACTAATTTGAAACTGGTGTGGGTGGCTCTATATATACTAGCAGGCCTGGCCCTAACCAATCTGGCGCCCTAGGCAAGATTTTAGGTGGTGCCCCCCCACATCGGCAGTGAAGTGTATATACTCACAAGAAACCAAATAGCTTTGTCTTTTACCTTTTTTTTTACTTAAAGAAAGCAAATTAACATATTATATGAGAATGTTATGTTATGATTATCTTTAACCGAATCACAGCAGTGCTCAAATTAAAAAATCAGCATTCCCTCTCATGTGATATTGCTTAATTAACATTAATGATGTGCACTTTAACAACTAGGCTTACAACTATACCTAATATATAAAGGGGGGGCGTAATGTTGTAACAAATAATATTTCTATTAAATAGGCTTTACTTTGCATAGTACCAACTTTTATTTTTTTTTTTTTTTTTTTCTCCAACATTTGTGGCACTGGCGTGGCGCCCCCTGATGGACGGCGCCCTTAGCATTTGCCTATACGGCCTATGCCACGGGCCGGCCCTGTATACTAGCCCACTGCAGACACATGCAGAAATCAACAAGGAATCGAAAAGTATTAAATCTGTGACAAAAATAATATCCGCTCTGTCTAAACGATACCGTTTGATCAGCTGCTCGTCATAAAAAAAAAAAAAAACATTGTTCCGTTCCCTGAACGTTCGCGCACGTCTCTCTCGCCTCAGTGCCATCCCCTGCTGGCAACTCCTAACCACTTAAGACACCTCTGAAGGTCTTTTAAATATCGTGGAGAGTAGGAGTGATTCTTAGACTTAAGAACGTTGGTAAAAAGCTTTTATTCTTAAGTTTGAGAGTAGGACTAAATTTCGCAAATTCTCAGGACTTAAGTGTAAAATGGCACTCTAAGAAGCTTGATAAGTACGGCCCCAGATCTGCAGCTATGACTATGTGATGAAACTGTAATAATAGGTTTTACCGTGTAAAATTAGTCACTGGAACTATGCTGAAAGACAGAATGGGCATCAACATGTCCAGTGTTTGTTGGCGTTTCAAACATATACCGTACTTACTTTGATTTTTCACGGCGGTATCAGAGATTCCACGTCATCCGTGCCTGCAAATCCATCATCAGCAGCACGTAATTACGTTTAATCGCTGGAGCGCACACTAAACAATCTCCTCCTTGTGCAGTTTAGGTAGATGAAAGCGTTTGCAGGACGACAGTAAGCACTCTTCTGAGGAGCCCAGTCAAACTAATTAACTCAATGACAGCAAACGCGGTGCAGCGAGAGGACGGCTGGCAAAGCGATGAGTCAAAATCCTGACACGCATTAAAGTAACTCGTGGAACAAAGTGCCCTGAGCACGCCTCACGCCCCCGCACACGCAAAGCAGGTGCACGCTCACGAGTACATGCTGCAAGGTGATGCAAACATGAGTGTGTTCTGAAGGATACGCTGTTAGACTCCATTGATTATCTGCTTCTCACTGGCAGATTTTGCATGACACACCTGGCAGTGAGTGGGACATCTGTTGCACTCACTTACATCACCGAATGCTGTGAGAGAGAACACTCTGTTCCTGTACTCACAGCCCTCTGACAATCTCTTCACACTTTTAAGAGCTTGCAAAGAGATGACACTTCAGCCATTAGCACCTCTGTGGGATGAACTATGGATTGAAATCGTGCATTATTAAAGACAGTCATATACTGGAAGTGTTTGATCCCCTGCTGATTTTATACATTGAGAACCTAACAAAATAAATGTTCATGGCAGCTTCATTCTAACAGACAGAATTGCAAATTGACATCAAACAAAAGTTGTAAATTAATGTGTAGTTAATTGAATAAGACATGTATAAATACACACAACAAAAATATAAGGGTAACACTCCCATTCTTTGTGAGCTGAACTCAGAGATACAAAACTTTTTATTTGCCTAAAAAAGCTATTTGGGTTATACTTGTATAGTGCTTTTCTACCTTCAAGGTACTCAAAGCGCTTTGACACTATTTCCACATTCACCCATTCACACACTGATGGCGGGAGCTGCCATGCATGGCCCTAACCACGACCCATCAAGAGCAAGGGTGAAGTGTCTTGCTCAAGGACACAATGGACGTGACGAGGTTGGTAGAAGGTGGGGATCGAACCAGGAACCCTCAGGTAGCTGGCACGGCCACTCTCCAAACCGCGCCATGCCGTCCCCTATATTTCTATTCTAAATATAGTTGACAAATGCACTTTCCCTTTGCCGAGATAATTCATCCGCCTCACAGCTGAGTGTATCAAAATGTTGATTAGACAGGATAAACAATGCACAGGTCTGCCGTAGGCTGGCCACGTATCCCAGACATGTGTGATGTGTGGTTTCAGTTCCAGGAATTGTGTAGAGATCCGTGTATTATTATGCTGCAACACGTCATTGAGTATTATCATGATGCAACATGGCATATCAATCAATCAGTCAAAGTTTTTTTTATATAGCTCAGGGCAAGAAAAAACTCAACCCAATGGGATACAATGAGAAACCTTGGAGGGGACTGCCTCTCTTTTCTGCTCTGGCCCCCTCTCCTGCATGGAGAGATGAGCAAGTGGTCACGGATCAGTTTCCACAGGGGGAGGCGCTAGCTGTTCCAAGTCGGGACCAGGGGTGGACCACTCCTCTGTGCATCAGTCGGTGACGTGTCTGCGCTCTGACTTGTCTCCATGCAAGAGGATCCCCTGCTGACCTCCCTATGGACTGGACTCGCACACTATTAACTGTATCCACTTGGCATCCATTGCACCGGTCATGCATTTCTCATTGTTCACATTGGGATGCCGTTGAGATTTGTGAAGCCCTTCGAGGCATTTGTGATTAAGGGCTGAATAAATAAACTTTGGATTCATTGACTTTGATATTATATTCTTTTGTTATGCAAAGTGTTTGTTGCAGCAGCTGTCTTGGTGGTTTCATCTTGTAGGTGAACTTACTGAATGCGGAGGTCCAAGGCTGGTGTGGTTACACGTGGTTTGTGTTTGGTAGGTTTGATGTATTGACAAATTCTCTGAAAAGTCTTTGGAAGCGACTTATGTTAGAAAAATGAACATTTAATAACATATCTGTTGGACATTCCTGCAGTCATCATGTTTATTACACACTCAACACTTCAACATCTGTGACATCGTGCTAGGTGGTTGTCCTTTTCCAGGTGATAGTTCTGTCTATTAAAAACTCACCAATTTCAGATTCACCGGCTTAGATGTATTTTACAGTTTCAGTGATAGCAGCAAATTAATACAATTCCTGACTGGCCACCTGGGGAAAAAAAGTCCTTCTCCCTGCCTGCTTGTTTTTTTTTAACAGATATACTTTCCTCAAGAAGGGGTTTGACCTTTATCTCCGGTTTCACTTGGATTTCCATGGCAACAGGTAATGTGCTGGCTGTTCTTGAGGAGATTTTGGGGGGTTGCCGCTCGCAAATACCTCACCTCTTAGTGTCGTGGAGTGTATTGAGTGTGACTAAAACTCCCCACTTACACATGTATTCGAATGGCGTACTATGGTAATTATATCATAGTTAGCAAGCAGAAATATGGGAAAATCTAAGTATTAATTTGATCAAGTGTAAATTTAAGCTAGCAATATATGTAGTTAGCATTTTAAAATAATACAATCCTACTGTAATAAAACTGCACATTTTATAGTGCGCAGCCACACATATACAATAATCACCATGTTGGTATATCACACCTATGAGGTGAATCACTTATTTCAACATTTAAACAAACCACAGATTGTCCGATAAGATATATGATTTTTCTACATAACCTTCTCATATAAATGTTGTTTTTCTATTCATCCGTCCATCCATGCATTTTCTACCGCTTGTCCCTTTTGGGGTCGCGGAGGGTGCTGTAGCCTATCTCAGCTGCATTCGGGCGGGGACAAGTCGCAATCTCGTCACAGGGCCAACACAGAGACAGACAACATTCACACTCACGTTTACACACTAGCGCCAATTTAGTGTTGCCAATCAACCTATCCCCAGGTGCATGTCTTTGGACGTGGGAGGAAGCCAGAGTACCCGCAGGAAACCCACGCAGTCACGGAGGGAGCATGCAAACTCCATCATGATCACGAAATCACATTTATTTGTGAATAAATCCCCACTCTGCTTTGTATCAAAATTCTTTGGGCTGCTGTAATGCATTACCCATCCATTCATTTTCTACCGCTTGTCCCTATAATAACATGTTTATCACTGGAAAACACAGAATCTGTATGTTTATAAACCATTTTGTTTATTTCAATAGTTGACGAAAGCTATGGTTTTGAGGCTCTTAAAGTACCAGTGGCGTGGAAAAACAAGTTGACTTTATATACTTACTTGTTTTTCATTGCATCCATTAAACCAGTGGTTCTCAAATGGGGGTACGCGTACCCCTGGGGGTACTTGAAGGTATGCCAAGGGGTACGTGAGATTTTTTTTTAAATATTTTAAAAATAGCAACAATTCAAAAATCCTTTATAAATATATTTATTGAATAATACTTTAACAAAATATGAATGTAAGTTCATAAACTGAACATCAAATCAAGTAGGCTATTCCATTCATTACCATAAACCCAGAGTTTCCCCCATGCCATGATGGTTTGACCCTCACTAAAATGTCTGTCAAAAAGAACTGTGAAAAGAAATGCAACAATGCAATATTCAATGTTGACAGCTAGATTTTTTTTGGACATGTTCCATAGGTATTGATGTTAAATATTTATTTTTTTGTGAAGAAATGTTTAGAATTAAGTTCATGAATCCAGATGGGTCTCTATTACAATCCCCAAAGACGGCACTTTAAGTTGATGATTACTTCTATGTGTAGAAATATTTATTTATAATTGAATCACTTGTTTAGTTTTTAGTTATTTTTATATCTTTTTTTCCAAATAGTTCAAGAAAGACCACTACAAATGAGCAATATTTTGCACTGTTATACAATTTAATAAATCAGAAACTGATGACATAGTGCTGTATTTTACTTATTTATCTCTTTTTTTCAACCAAAAATGCTTTGCTCTGATTAGGGGGTAGTTGAATTAAAAACGTTTTCACAGGGGGTACATCACTGAAAAAAGGTTGAGAACCACTGCATTAAACCATATCGAATTGTATTTACAATCTGCAAAGTATGTGAAAATATTGTCTAAAATGTCACAAAATGCCACAAATTCAGTCAGCCATTTTGAATATTCCGCTCCAAACACCTTCGGTTATGTCCGTAGATTCTACGTCAGTGTAGTAACACTTCTGCACTTTGACCATAACGCAGGAATCCAATCCAAACCTTGAAACCGTGAAAAACACATATGCTTGGCTTTTTTATGCATTCAAAGTCGTAAATAAATAGCTAACAATTGAGTCAACAGATCGAGGGTCCTCTGTTGCCCCCATTATACCCTCTCTAAAAACATCTAAAAAGCGCTAACAATACTCCATTGTCATTTCGTGACCTGAAAATTAACTAAATATGAGTGATTGTTATTATTAGCGCCAACGCAGACGGACCATTTTTGTGTTGTGGATTGATAGCAATGAGCAAATGCCAGCTTATGCTGCTTTTGTTGACAGTGGCTGCTTCCGCTTCGTCTCAAACTTGCTAAAAGTAAATGATCGATTACCTGGTCGTAGACAAATGTGGCCATGGACGGACAGGCTGGTAGACTTTCACGTCCCGAGGTGGCAAAAAAGACCCCAAAGAACGCTTCCTGCAAACTTGTTTTAACCCTTCATGAGAATTGTGATTGAATCTTTATAGAAACGGAATTATGCAAACGCCCCCTTGGTCAACATCCCAGCGAGAGTGGAAATATTCCATTAAGTGTTTTTTTTATTATGGTTTAAAATGGTTTGTATGTTTAGAACCTAGCAATGCTGCGGATGCTAGTGTCACAATAAAGCTGCATCCGCTGGGTAGCAGTCGGCATATACAACCTAATGCTCATCCTGTTTGTGTTCGGACTCAGAAATATAAGGTCCTGGATCATCATTTTTCCCAAAGTAATCATTTTTGGATCTCACAAAGTTTGCTTGGTTAGCATTGTTGTTGATGGGGAAGGGATCTTTGGTTACTCCTGCTAAAATTAATTCTGAAAATGGCTGGGGAATCTCCATGAGATTGATACTTTTTTGATCATATCTGTTTATTCTCACACTTTGGAAGTCTTTTGGTGTTCAGATATACAGTATATCATAATAATTTCAATCAGAGGCAATTTGTTTTACCACTCTACTGGTACTTTAAAAAATTATTTTGGATAAATAGGTCGGTCCAGAATAAAAAGCCTAACGAGCCTCAAAGACTTGTGGGATGTAGTTTGCCCATGTCTTTATAACAGCAATCTTTCTGGACTGCTAATATGTTTCTGGTGTAGCTGCATGGCAATATTTATATTTTTTTCTTCATGATCTTTTTGATTGTAGACCAGCAAAGTACAAATATTTATTTCATACTGTATACGTTGTTTTGAATGAGGTGAATATTTAGTTTAGTTTAGTTTAGTTTAATTTCTTAAGGATCCCCATTAGTCTACACCGCAGTGGAGACTATTCTTCCTGGGGTCCAGGCAAAAAACATCACACAATCACAAAACATAAGATTACAATGCAGTACAACATGATCAAATAATAAAATGTTGTAATAAAAAAAAAATATTGAAAAGGGGAACTGCACTTTTTTGGAATTTTGCTTATCATTCACGATCCTTAGGAGAGACAAGAACACACATGACTTGTTAATGCAATCTAACTCCTAAATGAATAAATGTTAATAAAAGTCAGCTAACAATGAAGCTAATGAGAGCCACAATGTCATTGTGTCTATGGCGCCCATAAAACCCACTAAAAAACATCCAAAAAGTGCCAACAATACTTTATTTATATTTCTAGACCTGAATTTTAACCAAGTATTAGCAATATTGTTATTATAAGAACCAATTTACCCATTGTGAGATGAGTAAAAGTCTATCCTATCCTGTCCTAACGTTAAGAACCTACTTTTAGCAGCGCATTGATCACAGAGCTAGCTAACTAGCTTATGCTGCTATATTGACATACTGAGCTGGGGAGCTGATGCATCGCCTGAGAGTTGGTGAAAGTCAATGATAGAAGACACAGAGAAGCCGAGAAAGACACGGAAAGATGATCTTTTTGCACCGAGTTTTAAAAAAAACAACAACAACATCTAAACAGGAAGATATGAACACCCCATTAGTCTCATCCCAGTGAGATTGTACAGGAAGTGATGTTTTATTATGTTTGTTGTCTTTCATGAAGTCTGCCGTGAGTAGTAGTCAGTGTAGTTGTTGAAGGAAAAACCAACGTTGTGATGTGTCTGTTAAATTAATACAGCACTCTAAGCCTAAAATGACCACAATACGTCAATATTTCATGTCATGAAAGTGCCTGTTACAAAACTGCATATATACTTACACCGTGTATATAAAACGTTGATGAAGGTATAAATAAGCGCAATCGGAGGCCAAAAATGTTGATCAGGACATCTCTAATAAAAACAGTCTGCTGTTTTATGGCCTTCTCTTCTTCTCCTCTCCACTTGGCTAACTCCACTTCATCTTTATAAAAAAATCTCATAAAGTTTGTTTCGGTCTGTCTTTCAAAACAAAGTGTGCACATTTCTCTTTCTGTGCCACATCAATGTGGAATGCGCTCCCAACAGGTATAAAAGAAAGGGCATCTCTATCCTCCTTCAAAACCGCAATAAAAGTTCACCTCCAGGCAGCTACAACCCTAAACTAACACCCTCCCTGGATTGCTAATAATCAAATGCTAATAATCAAATGTAAACAATCAAATGCAGATACTTTTTCTTATGCCTCCTGATCTCTCTCTCTCTCTCTCTCTCTCTCTCTCTCTCTCTCTCTCTCTCTCTCTCTCTCTCTCTCTCTCTCTCTCTGTGTCCACTACTTGCTGTCCATATCCTACCCCCCCCCCCTCCACACCCCTGATTGTAAATAATGTAAATAATTCAATGTGATTATCTTGTGTGATGACTGTATTATGATGATAGTATATATGATAGTATATATCTGTATCATGAATCAATTTAAGTGGACCCCGACTTAAACAAGTTGAAAAACTTATTCGGGTGTTACCATTTAGTGGTCAATTGTACGGAATATGTACTTCACTGTGCAACCTACTAATAAAAGTCTCAATCAATCAATCAAAAACATGTGCAGTAACATGAAATAATAGTCCATTGCGTGAGAAGAGGGAAGCTGTCAAAATCAATCATGATTGATTAAATATGTTAATGTATTTTGAAGCGCAAGACTTAAGAGAAAAAATGTATAAGTGTTTTCAATGGAGAAAACTTTATTAATCATTTGTATTGAGATGTAAGGAAATCTTGGGGCCCCCAGCAACTGCCTGTGTTTGTTGTTCAAAAACACATCTGATGTCAGACGTGTGAAGGGGACCAAAACATAAACCACTTAACTTTAAAGGCTGACTTTGCCGTGGGGGGGTCTCTCTCTGGCTTTGCATGGACATTTCCAAAATACCCGGACAGGAAGTCGATGGACTTTGCTGTTGGGCTTTCGTTATTTTTTTTTTCAACCACCGTCTCACTACTGCTGTGTCCTCCTTCATGGGCTTCTGTCACTTCTGCTTCTGTCACGGCTGTCCTCCATGATAACACCGCAGGAGGATTTGGAGGCAGTCTTTGAGGGTCTATCAGTCTGTGGGGGTCGGTCATTTACTTCTATTCAGTGAAATTTGCTCTCGCTGCTGATGAAGACTTTTTAGACTTGTTGACTTCTCCACACCATCGTTCTTAAAGAACAGAAGCTTCACTTGCTGCTAATCCTTCCCCATCTTTCCTAAACACTGAAATATTGTCAGTGAGGCCTGCTTCAAAACCTTTTGCAGTGATTACAGTCTCAGACCACAGCCCTGAAAAAACATCCATCATTCCATTCGTCATCACAACAAAATTGCTTGTCAGCTGAATGCTAATAAACGTGTTGATTGCTTTTCAGCAGCACGGCTAATGAATGTAGCAATGCTTCAAATCTATAAATATATAATAAGAGTTGGTGCGAGATCGCTGCGAAGATCATTTCTAAGTTGACGAAAGTCTTCTCTGGAACGAGAACATCACAGCACAGCTTGTGTCAGATATGTCGTCAACAAACTGTACCCACACCTTGCACACACACACAGACACACACGCACACACACACACACACACACACACACACACACACACACACACACACACACACACACACACACACACACACACACACACACACACACACACACACACACACGCAAACAAACACCTCAAGGCACCAAGGACCAACGTCCTCGAACGTCAAACACAGCTTCTTGACATTTATCTGACTCAGTTTTTTTTTCGGAAGGAACATTTGGTACAAAGTGTACACATTTTCCACGCGGTAAATGTTAAAAGTGATGGTCAGGAAGTGTTTATGACGTTAACTCGGTAAACAAACACAATCTTTGACTGGCAGGAGTCTTCACGAGTGATAGTGCCAGAGGGTTGAGAAGCCAGAGCTTGTGGTTAATGGAACGCCACAGTGACGACAATAATGAACTCCACTTACCTGCTGTCACACACACACTCACTCCTCCACATCGATACACACGCGCACACACTCATTCAATTAAGAGTCTTGCCTAGGGAGTAGTTGAGGAGGACATAAATAAGACTATTTCTAAACATGAGCTCAATACCCATCGGGGAGGTCATGTGCAGTGAGGCAGAACTTTAACGAGATCCGCTGTGATCGTCTGTGTCTCTAAAGTGTGGAGAAAAAGACAACAATAAGATGAAAATGAAGAAGGCGTAGATTTTAAAGAAAAAATGCCAACTAAATTCCAACTAGTCATCTTTTATCAAATGTATATTTTTCAAACAGGGCACTTCGTTTAAATCTACAGTATATCTGCAGGCTGACACAAAGTACTGTTTGCAATATGCAAAATTGTAAATTGATGTCAAAGAAGTAGTTAAAAGATTGATCACTTTGTCATTTGTTAAAATTTAAAATCCAACCTATCAATCCAGGCTGGATTAGTAGGTAGTGACAGTCGATTGTTACCATGGTGACAGTGACCGTTTTGAAAGACTGTGTCATATAAACATATAGTGGTACCTCAACTTACGAATAATTTGAGATACGTGCTGTCTCTCAGCTTTTTGTTATGCTTTAACTCACAAACATACAAGCATTTTTGCTCTCAGTTGAAGTAATATTTCTCAGAGGTACAGAAAAAATTCTTACCATGGATTTCCACCTAATGCCACAGAACGTCTCTGCTGTTTGATGCGCACTGTTGCGCCTGCGCCGTGCAGCAAAAGAGCGCTGTCTTTTCCACACGTAATCATGTGATAAGGGGAGTTGTAGTAAAGCGAACCACAAAGTGTTTCTCTGTCCTTCCAGAGAAGCGGTAGTAAATAAACTTGGTCCTGCTATTTGAGATACATAACAGCCGCTGAACGGATACACCACGGAACATCTCGAGCTTTGCCGTCCATCAATACCCACACCCAGGGCCGCCCTAGTGCACATCAGGCATTCCTAGGCTGAAGCCAAGAGGCCTCTACCCAATCAAGACAGCTCAACTTGGTGTAGTAATTGTGTACGCTCTCTCCCTCTCGTCTGCGTTGTTTTCTTTCCTACTGCTAAAAGCACAGGAAATATCCCAGGTCGCCAGCACTATTCTGGAAGTTGACTGGCTTCTGTTGCACAAAAACGGAAACAATCCTCTGCTGTGGTGGCGCCGTTTCGCATCCAGTGGAAATCGGGTTACACTTGGTTGTTCCTGCTTCTTCTACACACGGAACCAACATAAGTATGGGTTAGTTAGTTGACGTGTGCGTTTGAGCACCATTTAGAGATCGGCATCCTGCCCTTCAACCATCAGAACTAAGAACGTTAGTGTGAAGAAGAAGCTTATTAGCTTTGGTACACAGACACACATTGTGCACTTGATGTTAACTGCCTTCTCCGGTCCGTCATTCAAGGACGTAAGATATAATGTTGCCAGATGCCTCAAGAGAAACACGCCTCAGCTCTATGAAAACATGTTGCTTATAATAGGCGGACTTGGCAACACTGGACGGCGAATCAGCCTGAAGGAGACAACGCATTAGTCCACTCCCTAAAGTAAATGCTCAACAATATTATTACATTATTTCCTAAAACTATTGTAGTTGTTGTAGTACATGCTTTTGTGATGTTTTTGAAACAATATTTATTTTCTAGAAATATATTTTTAATTTTTAAAAGGCATGTTACATGTTAAAATTGTGCTGTTTTGGGAGTGCCAAGATTGATTTCAATGGGCGGGGCTGATTTTGTCATGATCCGTTGCCCGGATCATGTTTTATTTTAGTTTGACTCCCTTAATTCTGTTTTCAGCACCCCTGGGTTTAAGGCTCTTAGTTGCCATGGGTGCTGATTATTATCACTTTCCTCTGATTAGCGTTTGGGACGCTCACCTGCTCCCGGCACTAATTACAGAGCTATTTATTCCTGCTTTTCGCCACACTCAGGCTGGCTGTCTTGTTTGCTCAATGCAACAAGTTACGTGTGTTTACCTTTTGATACCTGAGCTAAGCTTTGCCATTTGTTTGCTTGTTCACCTAGCTAAGCTTTTCCTTTAGCTTACGATAGCTTCCCGTGCTATCGGCACACTTCCCATATTTTTGTATTCCTGACTGACTGATTTATGGTAAATAAATCATTGTCTTACCTGCACACTGCCTCCGGAGTTATGTCTGCATCCTGGGAAATGATCCGCACATTAACAGTCGACCCCGCCGTGACAGATTTGGGATACAAGTGCAATTGTAAGTTGAGGTACCACTCTATAAACTTTGTTTTGTATGTAATAATCTATTTTTCCTTATTAGAATAGAGATTATTAAAAAGAAAAAAACATGGATTAATCGTGTCCTCAGGTAGTGATCGTGTAGTTACAACAACTGCTGCTTAACATTCAACACGTCCTCCCTCGGACCCCTCACCTGCCCATTACGGTGCCGGATGTAAAACATTAACTCAGTTCCTTTCCTTGAACAACACAATTTATATTTACCACCGTTATTATTATAGCAAATAAATCACCTTTCAAAATGCATTCAAAAAATCAAAACATACCACATTTTGCTATCCTGATTTATTGTACACAGCAAATATAACAAAATCAAACTTAACTTTGAAATTGTCCTCTTGATGAGGTTGGCCTTGATTACTAGAACAACAACAAAAGCCAAAGAAAAACAATAAATCCTTTGATATCTGCCGAACTTGCAAGTTCACGTATAAAACAATGGTGAGAGAAAACGCTGCGTGACTTTAGAAACATGTTTTGTTTTGACACAAATGACCAATAAATAACAAGCTGTGGACTACAAATGTCCCCCAGGCCGCACTTTGGACACCCTTAGTGTAATGTGATGTATGGTATTGAGACATGGACAGTGAAATATTCCTCTTGTCTTCTGAGCCCAAGACGTCTTCCCACCATCTGGACGGCCTGTTATTCTCTCCATCAACGACTTCATCTTTTTCTAAAGGGCTTCTGCATTTCTATATGGAGAAAAGGCAATTAGTTAATGATGAAGATGAAAAAGTATGATGTGGGTTCTTTTTGTGTGTGGGTGTGTGTGTGAAGTCTCCCTGCTACAGTGAGTGTGTGCATCTAATTAGTATGCATATTAATTTTCTTAAATTAACTGTCAAAGTGCCTAATTAGGATTATTAATTTTGCGTGGCATAACCACCGAGTGGTGGCTTAAAAAAAAAATATATATATATATATAAAAAGACCTCAGACTCAAATTCATCTCATGAGTTAATTACACTAATTAATAAAATTCATGCGGGGGAACTCATTGAACAAAGCAGGACAGTAGCTGAAATATCATCATGGTGTCGACTATGAATAATAAGCATCATCTTATTCACAAATTGGTCACACATTAAATTGGCAAAGAAAGTGTGCAAATGCCAAGTATTGCACATAATGTGACAGGTCAGTGAGGATTTTAGACCGAAAGGAAAAAAGAGAGTCGTGAATGTAATAAAAAATTACAACAGGAAACTCCAGGCTACAGCAAAAGTCAGGAACTAATTTTAAATAGCTGAAAGTGTATTTGTCCATAGTTAACTCATAAATAATCACGAAAAATCGCAAATTGAAGTTTTTCATCTCTGATAAGTGCACCACATTAAAATGTAAACCCACAACATGGGACTGAACAATTGGTTTGCTGAATGCATATGTATGTTTTTTAAACATTAAGCTTTTTTAAACACAAAATGGACACAAACACTCATTTACAGACACACACAAACAGTACATTTTACATATATTTATTAGTAATAGATAGATAGATAGTACTTTATTGATTCTTGAAGGAATCAATAAAGTACTATCTATCTATCTATCTATCTAATGTCAAATATCTGGGCTTCACATCCATGTTTACATTACAGTTGAGTGCATTAATAACATAAAATGCAGATTGTTACTCAAACTGCTTTAGGAAGATGGAATAAAAACTCAGCAGAAAAAAAGACGGTATAGAAGAAGTCTAAAGTCACTTTTATCTTTCGTCGAAACATGTCAAGACACTTCTCATACCAATCACACACTTCGCAATAATAGCGCTACGCTTCACATCCGGTCTAACCGACAAAACAACGAAAAGTTGTCTTACAATACGATCATACTTTGTCAAATATGTTTTGTAATGTAATGTGTGATATTTCTACCTAAATAAATGCTTCATGGCAGATTTGAATAACGTGTAACATTCTACCTTTTCTGATTGACAGTTGGCAATTAAAGAATGTTTAGCAGGCTGCATATTACACATTATTAATAAATAGAGAAGGTTTAAACATTGTCATGCAGAGATATGAATACCATTAACTTTACAACGTGTACTGTACAGAATATCAGAAGCATTTATTCAGAATCAGAATAGTTTTTTATTGCCATTGTTTGAGAACGGGTTCACAATCTAGGAATTTTTCTTGGTGCAATTGTGCAACATAAAACACATATAACACAGAGTAGGAATACAATGAAATGTAACTGAGCTATCAGATCTTGTTATTGTTCATGAGCCTGATGGCCAAGGGGAAAAAACTGTTCAGGTGGCGGAAGGTGTGGGTCTGGATGGACCGTAGTCTCCTGCCTGAGGGGAGAGGGGAGAATAGTTTGTGTCCAGGCTGAGCAGAGTCAGCTGTGATCCGACCCACAAGCCTCCTGTTTTTTTTTAGGTGGGCGGGGTCCGGGGTGGGCGGGGTGGGTTTAAGGGGGGAGGAGTATATTTATAGCTAGAATTCACTGGAATTCAAGTATTTCTTATATTAAGATTAAAGATTAAAGTACCAATGATATATATATATATATATATATATATATATATATATATATATATATATATATATATATATATATATATATATATATATATATATATATATATATATATAAAAGAAATACTTGACTTTCAGTGAATTCTAGCTATATATATATATATATATATATATATATATATATATATATATATATATATATATATATATATATATATATATATATATATATATATATATATATATATATATATATAAATAAAATAAATACTTGAATTTCAGTGTTCATTTATTTACACATATACTACACACATGACACTCCTCTCTACTCATTGTTGTATTTGAAAGTGCAATGCTTTGCAGCCAGTAGCACAGCCTTTGAAGGAGCGTAGGTATGGGCAGTGTAAAATTTTAGGTTGGAGTCAATAACCAGGCGAGGTGATGAAGTTACGTCTCCTTACTTCATACTTTAGAACCGACAAATTTGTGCTTTGTTTAAAATATGTAATATTTGCATTTACACTATATGAAAAAAAAATTGAAAAGGAATTTTACGCTTGCAACCTCAATATACTATTGGCTAAGTTTTATATTCATACATATAAGTTTCTCAATACCCGACCTGTTTTTTGTGCCTTTAAAAAAGATTTAGAACTCTTCATTAAAACACTCTCTACCTCTAAAAACCAAAAAGCTGTGAAAATGATGATGCTGTGCTCCAAATTTGGATTATTTACGGGACTTGTGTTACATTTTGTTTATATATATATATTTTGCATTCTTCTTTAGTTGCTTTATTGAGTTCACAAACCCCCTGGCGCTTTTTTGTACTGTTTTTTTTTACTGTTTCTGTACTTGTTTTGATTATTATTATTTTTTGATTGTATGTAAATGTTAAATGTTATAAATAAAGGTTTTGAAAAAAAAAAAAAGACTCCCACACTTAACAGAGTCTTCAGTAACCACAGAACACTATACGGTATAGTGTTCTGTGGTTACTTTTTGGTCGGCCAAGCGGACGTGACGAATGGCTGTCCTCACTCAGGTCCGCACGGACCTGGAGTGGGCGTGCCTTAAGTCCAGCTGGAAATCGGGAGAAATTCGGGAGAATGGTTGTCCCGGGAGATTTTCGGGAGAGGCACTGAAATTCGGGAGTCTCCCGAAAAATTCGGGAGGGTTGGCAAGTATGCCGTGTAGAACTGCACCAGCATCTCGGTCGGCACCTTAAGTTTCCTCAGCTGCCGCAGGAAGTACATCCTCTGCTGGGCCTACTTGATGAGGGAGCTGATGGTGGTGCCCAGGAAACGGAAGGAGTCCTGAAGTCCATGATCATCTCCACTGTTTTCTGGGCGTTCAGCTCCAGGTTGTTGTGGCTGCACCAGGACGCCAGCCGGTCCACCTCTCTCCTGTAGGCGGAGTCATCGCCATCCGAGATGAGCCCGATGAGGGTGGTGTCATCCGCAAACTTGATTAGCTTTACAGACTGGTGACTGGGAGAAATTTCAGGTAGAAATATCACACTTTACATTACCAAACATTTTTGACAATCAAACCATTATCGTAACAATCCACATTTTGTGTTATTAATGCATACAACTTGTATTAAAACATGGTGTAGCTCCTCATCTCTGAATGCAAGTGCTTCTATAGTTCACTTGTGAAAGACAAAAAATTATAATTATCTGCGATTAATTTTGTGTCAACGAGGAACAAACTGATTAATCACGATTAAAAATATTTGAAACGTTTGACAGCCCTAGTATTATCTAAAAATGTATTTTAAAAGGCATGCTTTATTTTATAATGGTGATATTTAGGGAGCCAAGCACCAAATAAACTGATATTAATTAATTTAATGTGCGACGCTGTTTCAAGTTTTTCAAGGTAAAAGCGTCACATAACCAATTAAACTTGTATCACGAGGTACCAATGTTTATATGTAGCAATGTACTTTATCAAACATCTTTGATGATCAAAACATGATCGTAAGAATTTGTTTTAGTAGTAGTCTAAAATATTATTTAAAACTCAAGTTTCCTTTCATTGAACTATTACTGAATGCTACAACTTTCTTTATGTCATGATCCATGTCCCGGATCATGTTTTATATTCTGTTAGTTTTGGACTTCATAGTATTTGTTTTTTGTGCACCCTTGTTTGTTTTAGGTACCATGGTTACTTATTATTTCCACCTGCCTCTGATTAGTGTTTGCCCGCTCACCTGCTGCCCGAGCATTAATCAGAGGCATTATTTAAACCTGCCTTGCCCTCCAGTCAGTGCTGGAGTATTGTTTGTTGTATGCTGTGGACTCCCTGTTTCATGCAATGCTCTGTTCATGCGTTTTTTCTGGAGATACCATAGTTCATGCTGATGATTTCATGCTAAGTTCATGCTGCTCGTGCCTTGCCAAGTAAGTTTTGTTTATTTATGCCACAGTTAGCGACTTTTTGTTTCATGTCCATAGTTCAGGCTAAGTGTTAGCTTTTGTTTCCTGCGTTAAGTTGTGCCTTCGCATTGTGCGCCTTTTGGTTTTCACCTTTTTTTTAAACTTTAAAACCATGTTTTCTTGTACACCGCCTGTCATCTCTGCATCTTGGGGTTCGTCACCTCCACACCATGACACTTTAATCCCATGGACGATTGTTTTTATTTAAGAAAAAAGAACAGACGCTGAGTCACCACCGTGTGTTTTATCCTAAAAAAAAGACACATATTTTCGGTAAGCGTTGGAATTATACTAAAACCGAGGCGTATGCAAACTGAGTTGCCACTGTATAGACATTGTCTGAGGGCTGGATCAGTGCCACATTAGATCAATCTCCTCCAGATTCCACGATTGAGAAGTTTTTTGCTCTATCGACTCAACTCAGCAAATTGGGTTTTTAATCCGGAGCAGGCGGGATGGCAGACAGCACATGACAAATGATTGTGTACACCGTGAGCTTTTGGGCTCAGAATCCTACATTAAAGAATGGGAAACGTCGGTCATTTGTATATGTACGTATCACAACCCAGCATGCACGGTACACGTTTGACACATTCATTTCTCTTTGAATCTTGCTCATGTACTTGTTTCGTAGTAGACAGCTTCAGCACACACTCACGTCTGTGTGTGAAAGCAGCTTCTTTGCAAAGGAAACGTTGCTGAATATTTTTGAAAAATATTTTCCTGCTGCCTTGTAAGAGGTTGTTCTGTCACTATTAGACATCATGTACATATCAAAACAGAATCTGTTAGTATCCATTATATCCAACCTGAATTGACTCATGGGATTTCTTTCAAATACCAAACCACATTTGAACCTCCTAAAAATATTAACCATTTTACTGGGAAAAGACTACAGTGGTACCTCAACTTACAAGCACGATGCGTTCCACGGCCGAGCTTGTATTTCAAAACAGACCATTAAAAGAAACCAATTTCATCGGTGCGTGGCCCCCCGAAACAGCACAATTTTGACAGGACACGTGTCTTTTAAAAAGTAAATGTAACTTTTGGATACGAAATATTGTTTGAAAAACTACCCAATAAAATGTGGTATAAACAACTACTGCAGTTTAATGTAATAATAATGTACAACATTTTTAAGGATGTGGTTTCTCCTTTGGGCTGACCAGGGAGGTCAGAGTTTACAACAAGTGATACGAATGTTTGTGTAACAAAGCTAATCTTTGACCGTCCAGTTTGTGGAGTCAGTACTGAGCGGAACAAATTGAAACAAGTCAAACAGCGTCTGCAGCCTCTCAATAATTTTATGAATAAATGTTTCATGCCACGATGTCTGGCTGCAGCTTGTGTGATGCAGACTGACAATGTTATGTTGGGGCTGAAAACAGGTAAGACATGTTTTCAATGTTTTGTTTCTCTGATTTAGTTGTTTGTATCTTCTTGTTCGCATGAACTTTCTTAGCTCTGATAGAAAGTAGGATTGTGTCCACCTGTGAGCGGCACTCAAACGACACAATCCTGGTACAAATATAACTTCAACTGGCAGCGAAAATGCTTGTCACTCATATTATGCACTGCAAAAAGAGCTGTCAAAATATAGAATAAAAAGACTAGATTTTGGGGGGAAAATACTAAAAACTTGTATAATTGGACAAATCATTTTACTTGATAAAATACCCTAAATTAAGATTTGTATAGCTATAAGCTAGCAACTCTTTTAAGACAAAAATAAGTGTTTTATTCTGAAAACATGTTATGATCCGTTGCCCGGATCATAGTTTATTTAGGTTTTGATTCACGTGTGGTTTAAGTTCTGTTTCAGCACCCCTGTTTTGTGTTTCTCGGTTGTCATGGGTGCTGATTAGTTTCACCTGCCTCTGATTAGTGGTCGGGATGCTCACCTGATCCTGGGCACTAATCAGAGAGCTATTTAGTTCTGCCTTTCGCCTCACTCAGTCTGGTGCTTTTATTTGCTTACACGCAACAAGTTACGTCGTCTAACCTCGGTATCCCTGAACTAAGCTTTGCTTTATGCATTTTTCTTGTCAGCTATTCCGTTAGCTTCCCGTGCTATAGGCACGCTTGTTTTGTTTGTTTGTTCCTGCCTGATTTATAAGGATAAATCACTGTCTTACCTTCACCTTTGCCTCCCGAGTTCCTGCTGCAATCTTGGTTTAACAATCCGCACATCACCATGTGACCCACGACGTTACAAAACAAGTATTATTCCAACTTGCAGTTCTTAAATCAAGCATCCTCGAGATGTTGCATAATTTTTAAACACAATTTTCTACGTGGAGGAAAAAAATAAATATCGTATTTGAATAGTTATTTTCTTATTTTTTTACATTTTTAAATTAGATTAGAAAAAATATAATGCTAAAATTAGGATGAGTCAATGACTGAAAATAAGTAAATAGCTCTTAAAACTAGGGACATTTCTAATACAATTTACAATTTTGGCAAGTTGCAAATAATTTACAACGTGCTTGCAACTTAAAGGCCTACTGAAATGAGATTTTCTTATTTAAACGGGGATAGATGATCTATTCTATGTGTCATACTTGATCATTTCGCGATATTGCCATATTTTTGCTGAAAGGATTTAGTAGAGAACATCGACCATAAAGTTAGCAACTTTTGGTCGCTGATAAAAAAGCCTTGCCTGTACCGGAAGTAGCATGACGTCAGAGGTTGTGGAGCTCCTCACATCTGCACATTGTTTACAATCATGGCCACAAGCAGCGAGAGCGATTCGGACCAAGAAAGCGACAATTTCCCCATTAATTTGAGCGAGGATGAAAGATTCGTGGATGAGGAAAATGAGAGTGAAGGCAGTGGAAGCGATTCAGATAGGGAAGATGCGGGTGGGACCTGATATACAGCTGGGAATAACTAAAACAGTAAATAAACACAAGACATATACTGTATATACTCTATTAGCCACAACACAACCAGGCTTATATTTAATATGCCACAAATTAATCCCGCATAACAAACACCTCCCCCCTCCCGTCCATATAACCCACCAATACAAATCAAACACCCGCACAACACACTCAATCCCACAGCCCAAAGTACCGTTCACCTCCCCAAAGTTCATACAGCACATATATTTCCCCAAAGTTACGTACGTGACATGCACATAGCGGCACGCACGTACGGGCAAGCGATCAAATGTTTGGAAGCCGCAGTTGCGTACTCACGGTAGCGCGGATCTAACTCAAAGTCCTCCTGGTAAGAATCTCTGTTGTCCCATCTCCACAAGCATGCGTATCCAACTCAAAGTTCTCCTGGTAAGAGTCCATGTTGTCCCAGTTCTCCACAGGCCAATGGTAAAGCTTGACTGTCATCGTTCGGGAATGTAAACAATGAAACACCGGCTGCGACGTAGCCGCTACTTGTTTGTGTTGCTGCAGCCGGCCGCTAATACACCGCTTCCCACCTACAGCTTTCTTCTTTGCTATCTCCATTGTTCATTAAACAAATTGCAAAAGACTCACCAACACAGATGTCCAGAATACTGTGGAATTTTGCGATGAAAACAGACAACTTAATAGCTGGCCACAATGGTGTCCCAAAATGTCCGCTACAATCCGTGACGTCACACGCAAACGTCATCATACCGAGACGTTTTCAGCAGGATATTTCGCGGGAAATTTAAAATTGCACTTTACTAATCTAACCAGGCCGTATTGGCATGTGTTGCAATGTTAAGATTTCATCATTGATATATAAACTATCAGACTGCGTGGTCGGTAGTAGAGGGTTTCAGTAGGCCTTTAAAGCGTAACAAAAAGCAGAGATACAGTTTGTATCTTGAATTACTCGAACAAAAGTATTTTGCAGGTACACTTGAGATCTATCTGATGTATAGTGTAAGTAATATTTACATGTTTTAATAGCATGAAACATAAAGGCAATGCATTTGTAATCATAAATTGGTTCTGCAAAGAACAAACTGGTGGATTCTTGCATTCATCTCATTACTTTATGTTCATACAGTACATACTTAAAAATACACAACATACTGACTTGTACACACAAGAGTATTTCTGAATGTGAATTATCCCTAAAACCTACTACCTACTTTCTCTGTGGGAAACAAATAACATGTCCAGTATCTCCCTGGCAGACGCAAAGGTCATTTTTGAAGAAAATGACCCGTGCAGGTTTTAGCCGTGTCAAAATATTGTTATTGAAAAAGAAATGAAGGAACAGACGATCTTTCGCTCTCGGCCTCCTCAAGTCCAACCAACATATGGTGTCTTTAAGAACCAGGCCAAGTGATCTGGCAACGCCAAGCAGCGTCTACATAAACACAGAAAGACATTCACCCCGTGGAGTTCATGCACGCGCTCGCACACGCACACAGTGGGATGGAGAAGAGAAGCCTCAGGGACAAGAAAGCTGTAGTAACCTATTTGCAAGGTAAACGCAGCCTCATTACACGGAAAAGCAAGAACATTCTCCGTCACATAAAAGACTTCATTGTTCCGCCATGAGATGAAGACACTCTGTCTCGCCATTGTAGGAATAATAAAGTAGAGTACCCTTGTTGGGTGAGCCTTTCATTTCACCAGGATACAAACAGTGTCTGATTCTGTTTCATTCATCTCAGGCTGTCACACACAAGCAGAAGAACATCGACGAGCGCAAGATGGGGACTTTTTTTCCAACGTTATGTCATTAAAACTAATCAGATTCCTGAAATGTTTATTTTGCAAAGTCGAATTATTCATAATTTCAACTTTGATATTCTTAATATTCTGTACAGGTCATTTTGTACATTAGAGATTTACAGTATGTGTTAGAGAGAGATTATGTAGCTCCAAAAAAGGGGGGCATGGGGGGGGGGGGGGGGGGGGGGTGCGGGGGATTGTTTTATGACAGGAAGTGAGAGGGGGTTTATGACCCCCCAGGAAGTGGCGTGGCTTCCACATACCTCTAAAATAGGGGGGTCAGCGGGGGATTAAATTATGACCCCAGGAAGTAGGCATGACCTAAACAGGAAACAGAAAGTATTCATCATATCCGGCGGCCTTTTTAATTTTGTAGTTTTTTAAAGCTGTCCGCCATCTTGGTTGTAGTCCCCCCTGACCCCTCTTTTTTGGAGCTACATAATCTCTCTCTTGTGTTAGTTTCCATGTAAATAATATTCCTATAGAGCTCAATATTATGTTTAAGATATGAGGGGCCTTTAGGGACATTATTCAGAATTACCCTCTTACATACACTACTGAATGCTCTCACATAAACAACTGAAATGTTTTTCTCTCAGAGTGTTTCAGTACTGTGTATAAGAGTGTTTCAGTAGTGTGTGTGTGAGAAAAATATTTCAGTTGTTTATGTGAGAGCATTTCAGTAGTGTGTACAAGAGTGTTTCAGTAGCGTGTGTGAGAGAAAAACATTTCAGTTGTTTATGTGAGAGCATTTCAGTAGTGTAGTAAGAGGTAATTCTGAATAATGTCCCTAACGGCCCCTCATATTAAGACGTGTTTTAATGCATAAACTATACAAATACATGTTAATCAGCATATTCACACTTGAATACCCCTCTTAAAAAGGGTTTAAAAAATGTATAGACATTATTTTGCTTGTAATGAGCAAAGAAAAAAATCTGCAATGGGACAAATCAATATTGTCTTGTTAAGAGTTCTTGAACTAAGACATTGCAGTACAACTAAATGTAATCTTGAATTAGCAATTACCTATACTTACTAGTACTGTCATGTCTTGTGTCTAATAACAAACATGGGATGCTCACAATTTGTATTTTTTTACCTCAGAAGACCTATAGCCTAAAAACAAGTTCTTATGTCTCACTGAAAAATTACTATTTAGGGATTGTGACTTGTATTAAGTTTGTCTAAAAAATAGAAATATATACTGGTGCTATTGTGGTTTTTCCAGTGCACAACATTGTTGCAAATAAAATGACATTGTTATTAGTTTTTTATAGGCCCTCTGCATATGGTAAAAGAAAATGAATGAATTATTAATGATATTGTGAAAATATATAATTAGGAATGTTGGTTGTGGGCAGGAGAAAACAAGCAGAAGGCGAGCTGCAAAACGGTGCGAGGGGAACGTTGCCACGAATATGACTTGTTTAGAACGTATTGCCGTTTTTTTTTACTGGGATTGTCACACGTCCATTATTTACCTGCTAATTTCGTTAGTGATCCCAAATAATGGCAACACTCGCTAAAATGTTTTGTCACCTCATGTTGAGCCTAATTCCATCAAATTATTGAATGCGGGCTGTAAAGTGACAACACGCTGAGGGGTCAGTGAGGCACTAAGCTTGTGTATAAGACGTGAGAGGTATCACTCCCAACTGTTTTGTTGGCCAAACAAGGAAGCTTGTTTACTCGACTTTATCTTCATTTGCCACACTGCTTTGTGTTTTAAATTGATGCAAACAAGTGAACAACTCTGGCTGCAACTAATCACTATTTTGATAGGCGACTAGTCATCAACTATCGAATGATTAGTCGACTAATTGATTTATGACGTGTACACGTGTTCAGTAATTCTACTTTGGTCCTCGTATTTTAAATTTAGCTTGAGATATTTTTAGTCGTTTGCTAACTAACAAAGATGACTAATTCATTCATAAATATGTATTTATATTGTAACTGTTCTGCTCATAGGCTGTTACAAAAATAATAACTATTAAACTTTTGTCCATTTTAAGGTGCTGATCAAGGCCATATTGATCAAGGTCAAGGCAACATCAGATTTCGAAAATGTCCGATTTGGGTCACTTTGGCCCTCAGTGTAAACGTGGTCAGTGATGACTACAAGGCAGTGAGTAACTCAACCCTTGTGAATAGTTTCTACCTCAGTTTGTATGGTTTGTTGAATTAGCACAGAATTATTATGTGGAAATGACAAATAAGAAGAAAGGTTTTTATTATTATTTATTTTGTATTTTTATCAATCCAGATAGGCTGTGACCTAAAGTTTAATGGCTTCGTAGATTCACTGAGACAAAGTCTAAGTTCATGGTGTTTTTGTAACAGCACCATTTTTTTCTCAGAATTTTCAACTATTTTCAAATGTTTTGTCAAAAGGATTATTTTTGTGATATGAGCATTTTCAGAATGTGAAGTTGTCGCAGTTTTATTTTTAGGTTATAATGCCATGATTTTACCCGTCTGGGCCACGTGGGAATAGATTTTCCTCCATGCGGCCTCTGAGCTTAAATGTGTTTGACACCCCTGCACTAAACTAAGAAGAATAACAACAAAACCAACACAGGCCATGACCAGGAGGACGGGTCATGACAAGTCCTGCGGTGCATCGCGTTTCCTGACAAGTTGGGTGAGGTTTGATCCTGTCCACTTTTATGCGTTTGCTAAATTATGGTGACTTGCTTTTTATGAATGCACCCGACTCTTATCTGAAAAAAATAAATACTGTATATCTCTGTGCCTTACATTTTAACTACTGGTTGTGGCAACCTTGTCCACCATTGCACTTTGTATGCAAGGACAAACTGTCCATCTTTGTCTATTCGGAGAGTTTCTTGATGGATGGTTTTAATTTATAAATCACTTTTTGGGCTGTTTTTCCGTTATTTCTGTTCTTTTATGAGTAGAGATTCCATCCGCTACAGCTTAAGGTCGCAGCAGATCCTTAACATATTTGTTCCTAGAGCCAAAACAAATCTTGGGGAAAAAAAACATTCAGATATGCTGCTCCTTGTAAATGGAATTACTTACAAAAGGATCTGAGGTTGCCCGAGCTGTTTTGGGGGGGGGGGGGGGGGGGGATTTCAGGCCATTTTAAAGGATTGAGAAACATTATATTTAACATTGTATTTGTTTTTACTTAAACATTCTTATATTTTTTTTACCTATCACATGTTGCGTCTTTTTATGTTTATTTATCTTTTTAACTGTGGTGTGTGACTGCTGCTGTTTTTGTTGATGCTATATGTATTTCTGTAACATTTATTTGCTGCCCTCCTGGCCAGGTCACTCTTGAAAAATAGATTTTAATCTTAATTACTTTGTACCTGGTTAAATAAAGGATATTGACTGATTGATTGGTTGCATCCACAATGAAAGCTACTTTTTATTTTTGTGCGCTGCAAATGCGAATATGGGATGGGCTGCACTTATTGCGCTTAAGATGCAAAAAAATGCATACTTCAAGAAGTTGTTATCATATAGGAGATATATGAATAACATAATGTTTTATGTGAGAAAACAAATGTCAATAAAAAAAAACACTACATGACACCAAAAAAATAATACATTGAATTTGTTTTATTCAGCCCCTAAAGGGAACTGCACTTTAAAAAAAAAATTGTTTACAATCATCATGAAATACATGATGACAGATTAATTTTCTTTTTAATGCATTCTAAATATTAAATACATGTTTATAATGTCCACTTTAACAGCTAAGGGGAGCTCCACTATTCCGCCCATAAAATCTGATAACCATTCAAAAAGCGGCGACAATACTCCATTGTGACTTAAATATCAACCAACTATTAGTGATATTGTTATTATAAGTCCTAACGCAGACATACTATTTATAGCGGCGACGTTCATGTCTACCTATGTTTATCACATACTTGCCAACCCTCCCGATTTTCCTGGGAGACTCCCGAATTTCAGTGCCCCTCCCGAAAATCTCCCGGGGCAACCATTCTCCCGAATTTCTCCCGAAAAACAATATTGGGGGCGTGCCTTAAAGGCACTGTGTGGAGAGGCGGGGCCGGCGAGCGAGCAGCGAGGCAGGGAACGCCGGAGCCTGGCCCAAGATGGCGGCGAGGAGGCGTGGCCGGCGAGCGAGCAGCAAGGCAGGGCACGCAGAGCCCGGCCCAAGATGGCGGCGAGGAGGCGTGGACGGCGATCGAGCGGCGAGGCGGGGCGCGCCGGGAGCGACGCCGCAATCGTGCCCAGGTGTGCGATCCGCGCACCTGGGCACGATCATCCAATCTCCTCTCGCTGAAGAAAAGGGGCGCAGCAGAGAGAGAAGAGGAGAGCCAGAGCCAAACGACGACGAGCGAAGAAGAGGAGCTGAAAAGCGACTGAGACTGTGAGGTTTTGTTTGAAAAAATAAAACAAACGTCAACTGCTCAAGATGTCTCCATTTGATGGTCCAGGGAACCCACAAGACGGCTTGAGTCCGTCACACACTGCCTTTAACGTCGTCTCTCACCTGAAAAGGAGACTATTATATATGTCTCCGTTATCCATAGGTTTATCTATAACCCATAAAGTAGGCAGGCACGGAGCTATTTCTCAGTGTGTGTTTATTCCAGCCGGCACGTTAATACACTGACACACAACAGCCAAATTCCCATCATGCATTGCTTCAAAACTACGGCAAGTAGTAATGTCCAAAAACATAACAGAGACGAAGCAGAAGAACGAAGAAGAGACATTGCGACGACGAGTAAGAAGAAGAAGTACGCTTGCAAGTTCCAAAATGATTGGAAAAAATAATTTCAGTTCATCCAGGACAGCTCGAAGGGGAAGAGGTATGCTGCCTGCAAATTTTGTAGATCAGACTTCTCCATTGAACATGGTGGCCGAACGGATATACTCATTCATAAACTGATTATATATATATATATATATATATATATATATATATATATATATATATATATATATATATATATATATATATATATATAAGAAATACTTGAAAATATATACTTATATATCCTTTACACACTGATGTCGCTTGTTGATGCAGTACAGCCTGAGGGATCGAAGGTCACGGGCTTAGCTGCTTACGTGCAGTGATTTCTCCAGATTCTCTGAACCCTTTGAAGATATTACGGACCGTAGATGGTGAAATCCCTAAATTCCTTGCAATAGCTGGTTGAGAAAGGTTTTTCTTAAACTGTTCAACAATTTGCTCACACATTTGTTGACAAAGTGGTGACCCTCACTTGAATGACTGAGCATTTCATGGAATCTACTTTTATACCCAATCATGGCAGTCACCTGTTCCCAATTTGCCTGTTCACCTGTGGGATGTTCCAAATAAGTGTTTGATGAGCATTCCTCAACTTTATCAGTATTTATTGCCACCTTTCCCAACTTCTTTGTCACGTGTTGCTGGCATCAAATTCTAAAGTTAATGATTATTTGCAAAAAAAAAAAAGTTTATCGGTTTAATCATCAAATATGTTGTCTTTGTATGTAGCATATTCAACTGAATATGGGTTGAAAATGATTTGCAAATCATTGTATTCCATTTATATTTACATCTAACACAATTTCCCAACTCATATGGAAACGGGTTTTGTACAAGAAGATTCACTCCATGATCATGGTGAACTATATGGTAGTTACAGCTGCTTCTGGGGTAGACTGACTGTTATATGGGTGCCACCACTGCAGAACTAGGTCCCACTCCTGTGCCATCCTTGAAAAAAAAGTCTGGACACACGACTGGTAGGGTGTCATCAACTTAAAGGCCTACTGAAATGAAATTGTTTTATTTAAACGGGGATAGCAGATCCATTCTATGTGTCATACTTGATCATTTCGCGATATTGCCATATTTTTGCTGAAAGGATTTAGTATGGAACAACGACGATAAAGTTTGCAACTTTTGGTCTCTGATAAAAAAAAGCCTTGCCCCTACCGGAAGTAGCGTGACGTAGTCAGTTGTTCACCTCCTCATATTTTCCTATTGTTTTCAATGCAGCTAGAGCGATTCGGACCGAGAAAGCGACGATTACCCCATTAATTTGAGCGAGGATGAAAGATTTGTGGATGAGGAATGTTAGAGTGACGGACTAGAATGCAGTGAAAGACATATCTTTTTTCGCTCTGATCGTAACTTAGGTACCAGCTGGCTCATTGGATTCCACACTCTCTCCTTTTTCTATTGTGGATCAAGGATTTGTATTTTAAACCACCTCGAATACTATATCCTCTTGAAAATGAGAGTCGAGAATGCGAAATGGACTTTCACAGTGACTTTTATCTCCACGACAATACATCGGCGAAGCTCTTTAGCTACTGAGCTAACGTGATAGCATCTGGCTCAAATGCAGATAGAAACAAAATAAATAAATCCCTGACTGGAAGGATAGACAGAAGATCAACAATACTATTAAACCATGGACATGTAACTACACAGTTAATACTTCTCAGCCTGGCAAAGCTTAACAATGCTGTTGCTAACGACGCTGAAGATAACTTAGCAACTTAGCAACCGGACCTCACAGAGCTATGATAAAAACATTAACGCTCCACCTACGCCAGCCAGCCCTCATCTGCTCATCAACACCCGTGCTCACCTGCGTTCCAGCGATCAACGGCGCCACGAAGGACTTCACCCGATCACAGATGCGGTTGGCGGCTAGCATCGGTTGGTGGCTAGCATCGGCGAGAGCGTCTGCTATCCAAGTAAGTCCTCTTGTTGTGTTGCTACAGCCAGCCGCTAATACACCGATCCCACCTACAACTTTCTTCTTTGCAATCTCCATTGTTCATTATACAAATTGCAAAAGATTCACCAACACAGATGTCCAGAATACTGTGGAATTATGAAATGAAAACAGAGCTTTTTGTATTGGCCTCAATGGGGGACCCATACCTCTGTTCTACTGGCTACGTCACGCGCATACGCCATATCCAAAGGAGTTTTTCAACCGGAAGTTTAGCGGGGAATTTAAAATTGCACTTTATAAGTTAACCCGGCCGTATTGGCATGTGTTGCAATGTTAAGATTTCATCATTGATATATAAACTATCAGACTGCGTAGTCGGTAGTAGTGGGTTTCAGTAGGCCTTTAACAGTGAAAGCTAACACCGTATTTGCGTATGATGTCACTTAGCGGCAGCATGTAGTTGATGAGAAGTGCAGGACCAAGAACCAAACCATGTGGAACTCCGCATGTTACCTTAACCTACTCCAAGGTCACGTTATTATGGAAGACACACTGCATCCTTTCAGTAAAATATGAGTTAAATGGAAAAAAAGGATATGTCTGACATACCGATACGTGTTTTGATACGTTCTAATAAAATGTTATGACGGTATTGAAAGCAGCGCTAAAATAAAGAAGCAGCAACACGGATGACACAGCAGCATCCATTGTTAGCAATAGATCATTAATCGTTTTTGTGAGGGCGGTCTCAGTAGAGTGATTTGCCCTGAAACCGGACTGAAAGGGTTCACAGAGATTGTTAGACGCTAAGTTTTCGTTTCATGGATAAAGGGTACGTGCGACTCGGGATGATACTCGAAACCGGTTTTACCGGTTGTTCGATAAGGAAAGAACCAAGTCCTTGGACTCGAATCCCTTTTTGAGAACCGGTACATTGTAACAGGTACATTGTAACCACATTTGCAAACAACTTTTCTCTTCATAGAATTTTTCTTCAAAAAAGAAATAAAGTGCAATAATGTCAAAACATCATAACAAACAGATATGTCAAATAGCAGCAGAAGTGCACTTTTTGGAGAGCTGTATTATTTTCAGTTTTGTGCCCAAGGGACTGATTTTATTTAATACTATAGTATTATTTATACACCTATAGTGATCACAGACACATATTGTTTTTGTGTTACTGTATATATTTGTTTTTCTGAAAAATCACACTTAATATACTTTGGGTAACAACAGTCAATATTTATTTATTTTATTTTATTTTTTTTAGGGGGGTAACAGTCAATATTTATTTATTTATGAGATTTTATTTGTTTCTTACATAATAAAAGTGAGCTTTTGTTAAACCAAATATTGTGTTTTTTTCCATATACAACAACCTATGTTGACTCGATAAAAGAATCGATAAGGAATCGGTTCGATAAGAGGATTCGATAATAGGTTCGAACTTGATAATTTCTTATCAAACATCATCCCTAGGTGCGACACAGGCCGGTAGTTTAGCAGGAAGTCAGAATCGAGGTTAGGTCTTTTAAGCAAAGAGTAAATAACCGCTGTTTTGAATGCTAGGGGAACAGTACCATAGGAAAGTAATAAGTTAATGATATTTAGCACTAATGGTCTTAATATTGCAAACAGCTCCTTGATAATTTTTCAAGGAAAAGGGTCAAAGTAAACATGTAAACATGTTTTATCCCATTAACGAGTTGCAAGAGTTCCTCGAAACGTATTTCTTCAAAATAAGAGAGATTATTTTGAAGAGCATTTTCCGCAGTATATTCATATCTGCGTTTATAAAACCAAGTTGGAACTGGGACGTGTTATCTTTTATCCCCTTTCTAATTAGCTCAGTTTTCTTAGTAAATAATTGCATAAAGTCATCAGCCGAGTGGGTGGAGCTACTGGGGGGGAGTCCCTTGTTGGTTTAGCGATGCTACTTTATTCAACAAATATTTAGGATCGTTTTTATAGAGGCAGATGAGTATGGAGTAATAATTCGTTTTAGCAAAGTATACTTAACTGACGCAATCCACTGCGCATAAGTTGAGTAGATCAGCTTTGCGAGGGCTATCAAGTTTGCACATTGTTTTAGTACAAACAAACCTTTGGTAGATCAGGCCCTTGATGTACTAAATTCCAACATGGAAGGAACAAACATGGCTGTGTGGATGTTAATGTGTCCCACGGCGTGTCAAATATTGGGGTCAGCAAGTGCATTGCCCCAAGAGATGGCAGATGGCGTGTAGTTTACATTTATCCAATGCCAAGAAAGAGAGAAGGCGGGGTCATGCCAGCTTGACACTTAGAGGAAGCTGGCATGGTGGCACTTATTGATCTGCAGTTGGCAAAGTGAATATTATCATCCTGCAATTTGTCTGACATGCATATTAAGTCTGCCCACATTTTTTACAGACACAATGAGTGTTCCCACAGTCCAGCACATTTATATGCAAATTAGATAGCTCTGCTAATGCACTTTTTGCAGCACTGTGAGTGCGTGTGTGTGACAGAGATGCTCCACTTCCTCACACGCTAGCGGAAAGCCGGCATGTCATTCAAACCCTCACAATGAATGCTGGTCCAATAAAGAGCAGCGGTGTGACAACTACGCCAGCAGGAATTGGGTCTTTCTACACCGCTTCGTTTATTGTCCTGCTGCTCACAATTGTCACACAATGTCTTGGGAAATATCAACAAATAAGAATTATGTTGTTTAAAATGTATTCTATCAAACAAAGAACATGCCTCTTGAATGGGGGATGAGGCAAAGAAAACATTGTGTTTCACGTACAGTAGGTATACCTTACAAATATATGAACATTACATCAGTTTTTATGGCTTTTACGGATCCGACAGAAAAAATATAGAAATTAATGATTCAGTATTTTATTAAGGTGAATAATTATTCCAAGCAGCAAGCATCGGAATGTGTGTGTTTGTTTATGAAACACACAAACGAGTCCTGTACATTTAAAAAAAGTACTACGAATCCCAACTGATTTAAGATACAAGTGTTTTGAGGGCCCTTCTACACTAAGATTACTCACCGGCTAAGGTTATCCAGGGTAAATCCCACCTAACCTTATCCACACACACACAATGGTCTTTCAAGACCCCCTCGACCCCTCCGTCTGCCGGCGCAATGCAACCTCGTACGCATGCGCGGAAAGTGCGCACGTCATAGTCACCTCCAGTGTTGCTTTGTGTGCAAGTTCTTAAATTAAATCTAAATGATCTGAATATCCAGTGTTGCGGTATTTCAATTAACTGGAATCCGGTGTTCTGTGGGGCCCTATTGTAGTGTATCACACTTGAGCCATCATAAATTAATCAAATCTTCATTGGACACGTGAAAGTAAACAATGTGATAAAGAACATTTTACAACAAGCAAACTAGGGATCTAGATATCTGGTCAGGACACTCCTCACTCTTTTGCCTTCACCTTCATTGTCCATTCATTTTTGGTGACTTTATATACTCTGGACCTAGACGTTGAGTCCGCGACATAACTGATACAGTCTGCTTTGCCAGTCCAAATGCATTCAATGTTTTCCGTAGTCTTTCCTCGACGGCCAGGTAATACAAAGCACAGGCTACTTTTTTTTAATTACATCCACGGGAGCCCGCATTCTCGTTGTCTCTCCTTCGACAAATGGACAAAGTTTTTTGATAAGTAGAATCACAGCTGACCTGGACATTCGAAAGTTCTCTTGCCGTCTGAGGAGTGTTGTATCCGAAATAGCTGCAATCGCGCGTTTTCTTCTCTTAATGTATTCATGTGTGATTTCCACAAGCGTCTATACATGTAGAAGAATGAGAAACTCGACATGTCTGGAAGACTCGCCTCCATATTTCCAGTGGTTAGCTCCGGTTGTAATGAATCTGGCTGTGGTGCGTTCTTTCTGACATCACTTTCTGTATGGGGCGCGGTCTTTCTGACGTCACTTCCTCTCTGAACTCAGTTTGTAAACGATCAATGGGTCCATACAAGGGTAAGAGCTGGAGATTCAAGAAATACACGACACACTTACCTGTGTTTCCAAGGAGGGGAATCTTAAACGATGGTTTAGTGTGGCTGAAACTGGGCTTAGGCTAAATAGTTATTTGATTAAGGGGTTATCCGGCTTAGTGTAGACAGGGACTGAGTTACGAGCCCAGTCACGGAACAAACTCCGCTCATAAACTGAGGTCAGTTGATATTTAATTGATATGTTTGCTGACAGATGGCTGAATAAAAGACGGATGAAAGAAATAAGTGAAACAAATGTTTACTAATCTTTTTTTGTCCCTGGGGCAACAGCAGATTGGCCCCATGGATGCTGGATTAAATCAATGTGTGTGTGAGCATATTTTCATATGTTTAAGAAGGATGTTTTTAAATCTTTCTACTTTATCACATCCTGTTCACAGTCACAGGTGAGCTGGAGACAATCAACCAGTCCCATCTAAGGACTGTTCAAAGTTTTCAATGAACATCATACCCCCTAAACTTGACAGGCTTGTTGGAAGAAAAAAAAAGATGATTTATTGTACGATGTGTACATGATGATGTTGGTATGAAAGTAATTACTTTGATGGTTAGTGTAGATATGAAAAAGTACTCGATGTACGAACTTAATTGGTTCCCAAACTGGGGTTTATAAATATAAAAGTGTGTATAGTGAAGCAAATTTCTCCAAAAGAAAGAGTGTAAGTACGAATAATGGATTGCAGCCTCCACAAAAGTCCACATTTTAGTGACATTTTGTACACTTTGAACACAATGTAAAGTGCCATACAGTACTGTAAATCAAACTAACATAACAAGGGAATGATGGATCAATTATGTAATTATTAATAAGCCAAAACAACAACAACAACAATCTCAAGTGTCCTGTATGCGCTGCTCTGTCACCATGTGCATACAGAAGTCACTTTGGTGCCCTCACAAACAATCAGGAATCACTAAAAATTTTAAGTTCAACAACTATATCGCTACAGTAATAAACATTTAAAAAAGTAAAATACACTTTGCATTGTCATCGGCAAATGAGCAGCTGGCGAGAGGACAGGAAGGAGCAGCCAGAGGGAGAGAAGAGAGGGGAGGGAGAGGAGGAACAAGAGGTAGTGTCCTCTCCTCCGCTGTGAAATAAATCTGCTTTGACTTTTTTTTCTCAGAAAAGTCCATTCTCGTCACAATTAATTGCTGCGGTACGAAGCCCGCTTCTTCAATACAAGGAAGCACAACATGGCTGCCAACGGGACACAAAATGAATGAATGAAGCATTCGTACACAGACATGGTTTGCACACAGAGGCATATTTGGCTTGATCAAATAGTTTGTGAATTAAAAAGTTTGCAAAAAGAGGGGTTGCTAAATCGAGGTTCCACTGTACTTACAAGTGGATACGAGTAACAGTTTTAGTAGAAAAGGAATGATAAGTAAATAAATGTCAGCTTTCAAACACTGCTAGGTTTGTGACTCTATTGTTTTACTTGTATTTATTCATTCTATGAATGTGTGTGTGAATGGGTAATGTGATGTATCATGGAAAGCACCTTGGGTGTCATGCAGGTATAGTAAAGCGCTGTATAAACCATTTATTTCTGAAATTAATCATGACACATTGCTAAGGTTTATGCTTTGAATTGGTGTGTGTTTTTATTAAATTGTTTAGTTTGAGCTTTTAGCTGATGTTCTTCTGGTTTGATAGATGTACAGCTTGTGTCTATTGATACAAGCGTTAAGAGATACGCCAATTGATCGGTCACCGATCAGTATTCGACGATTTTCGTGAAAAAGTATTTAATATCTTTTAATGCTGACCACAAACATTAATAACATCGGGCTGACACTACATTTATTTTTAACCCCCGGTTGAGAATCTACAGTGGGACGGGAATCCATATAGCCCCATTCATTGTGATTTACCTGACACATGAAATGTGACGAATTGGGAGGTGCACTGTCCACGTAGCTGCCAGATGGCAGAAGAGTGTGAATATCTTTAAAAAAATTGTGGAAATGTTAACTTTCACCACAGCATCAGTTGCTATTTAGAGTGGTACTTTCCATTGATTGCAGCAGACTGCATTGCAAAATGATAACCCCCACCCTTTTCCACTCAGAGATCATCCAGGAATGGGGCCATATGAATCCCTTTCCTATTTGTTGCAGCTAATTATGTGTCTCTGTACACATTGTGGAGCCACACCACTAAGTTAATAATAATCACCTCCATTACGGCAAAAAAAACTGTATTTCTTAATATCTTGAGTAATATTACAGAGCACCCATAGAGTATAACTGGAGGACGAGGCCAAATAGGTTACACAGCAAGAGCAAGCCAAGGGCATGAGCCAACCGCAAAGCTAGCTAGAAACAACAGAAGAAATAGGTGCTTGGTAAAGTTTAAGAAGTGGAGATGGAAGCATGTTACAGCAGAGAGTAAGCAGTTATTAACATGAAATTAACGAGTAGATAAATACAAGTCTAGAGAGGGGATAATATGCCTGCTCAGTGGCCTTATGGTTAGAGTGTCCACCCTGAGATCGGTAGGTCGTGAGTTCAAACCCCAGGCGAGTCTTAACAAAGACTATAAAATTGGGACCCATTACCACCCTGCTTGGCACTCAGCATCAAGGGTCGGAATTGGGGAGTAAAACACCAAAAATGCTTCCCGAGCGTGGCCACCGTTGCTACTCACTTCTCCCCTGACCTCCCAGGGGGTGGAAAAAGGGGATGGGTCAAATGCAGAGAGTAATTTTACCACACCTAGTGTGTGTGACTATCAGTAGTACTTTAACTTTTAACTTTAATATAACAAAAACTGTTGGTGTGTCAGCATTGTAGTAGGCTTTGACATGTAAGAGGAGGGCGAATCGACCCATAAATTGGTAGTGTCGATATCAGGGTTGTGTCCGAATTTTAAATAATTTATTGGTATTAGATTTTACTTCGGTTCAGTTATTGTGTGCTATTGACTTTGTTTTTATCTATCATTTATATGTAATAAAAGAGAATAAAGAACTAGTTTAAATATTTTGTTGATATTGTTAAACTATCAGTAGCACTCACCATTTATACATTTACAGCTAATACATAGGATCGGGTAAGGTCTATTCAGGTGTACTGGAGAGGAGGCTACGCCGGATAGTCGAACCTCGGATTCAGGAGGAACAGTGTGGTTTTCGTCCTGGTCGTGGAACTGTGGACCAACTCTATACTCTCGGCAGGGTCTTTGAGGGTGCATGGCAGTTTGCCCAATCAGTCTACATGTGCTTTGTGGACTTGGAGAAGGCATTCGACCGTGTACCTCGGGAAGTCCTGTTGGGAGTGCTCAGAGAGTATGGGGTAACGGACTGTCTGATTGTGGCGGTCCGCTCCCTGTATGATCAGTGCCAGAGCTTGGTCCGCATTGCCAGCAGTAAGTCGGACCCGTTTCTAGTGAGGGTTGGACTCCGCCAAGGCTGCCCTTTGTCACCGATTCTGTTCATAACTTTTATGGACAGAATTTCTAGGCGCAGTCAAGGCGTTGAGGGTATCTAGTTTGGTGGCTGCAGGATTAAGTCTCTGCTTTTTGCAGATGATGTGGTCCTGATGGCTTCATCTGGCCAAGATCTTCAGCTCTCACTGGATCGGTTCGCAGCCGAATGTGAAGTGACTGGGATGGGAATCAGCACCTCCAAGTCCGAGTCCATGGTTCTCGCCCGGAAAAGGGTGGAGTGGCATCTCCGGGTTGCGGAGGAGATCTTGCCCCAAGTGGAGGAGTTCAAGTACCTCGGAGTCTTGTTCACGAGTGAGGGAAGAGTGGATCGTGAGATCGACAGGCGGATCGATGCGGCGTCTTCAGTAATGCGGACGCTGTATCGATCCGTTGTGGTGAAGAAGGAGCTGAGCCGGAAGGCAAAGCTCTCAATTTACCGGTTGATCTACGTTCCCATCCTCACCTATGGTCATGAGCTTTGGGTTATGACCGAAAGGACAAGATGACGGGTACAAGCGGCCGAAATGAGTTTCCTCCGCCGGGTGGCGGGGCTCTCCCTTAGAGATAGGGTGAGAAGCTCTGTCATCTGGGAGGAGCTCAAAGTAAAGCCGCTGCTCCTCCACATCAAGAGGAGCCAGATGAGGTGGTTCGGGCATCTGGTTAGGATGCCACCCGAACGTCTCCCTAGGGAGGTGTTTCGGGCACGTCCGACTGGTAGGAGGCCACAGGGAAGACCCAGGACACGTTGGGAAGACTATCTCTCCTGGCTGGCCTGGGAACGCCTCGGGATCCCCCGGGTGAAGCTGGACGAAGTGGCTGGGGAGAGGGAAGTCTGGGCTTCCCTGCTTAGGCTGCTGCCCCCGCGACCCGACCTCGGATAAGCGGAAGAAGATGGATGGATAGATGCACATAGGATCCCTATACAGGCGTCACATATTGCAGTAATATATCATCATTAAATGGGACAAGTAAACTGGATGTAGAAACATACACTTTTCCACTGAGAGTTACCACCAACAATTAAGGGCTGCAGGGTTCACTTTAATTTGTTGGTGCTACTTTTCATGCAGACAACGTAGGTTAGATTCCAGGCCAGCTTGTTTGACTTCTCCAATGCCGGTCCAAAGCTCGTAAAAATGGTCTGTTGCACCAGGAAGACATTCAGCGGAAATGGACAGCCAAACAAATCATGAGAGTGACTCGCTTACCTTATCCATGGAGCCAAAAAACAACATTTGATTTTCTTAAAAGGCTAAAACCAATCCAACGGGGGACAAATTGGTCCAGGGGCACGTCTGCTGCCCGTTTTACCATCCAAAACTAGCGTTGCACTATTAAAGTGAGACAAATCAAACACTCAAGCCAAGCAGAAAAATCGCCACAAAGCCTAATTAACTAAATTGTTCTAGTGGCCACATTTAAAAAAAAAAAAAAGAGCTAAGGACTGAGGGTACAGACTTCTTCTTTATTGTTATTTTTATTTTGATAACCAGCACCTTCTCGAGTGGACATATGTTTTTGATCTATTTATTTCGTCAAATTTGTCAAAAAAAATTAAATAGTCTGTTATGCAAAATACAAGCATTCACTCCTGTGGATGCTGGAATTTTGCAATCAGAATCAGATTTATTGGCCATGCATGTTTAACACAATGGTTAAAATGTCAATGTAAGGGTACTTTATACAACAGAAGGGCTTTAGTGTTTTTCTAATATCCAATTTGCAAAAATGTTGAAGTCTCGCTCAAGTTTTAAGCTAAACTCAGGAGCAGATCTCGTGTCAGTCTTGGGCCATATTTGGCTTCGGGCTGCCAGTTGAATTGCCTTGCTTTCGACCGCTCACAAGATCATTTATTAGCTCTCTGGCGCTGCCAATTCTCGCTACAGTGATAATGATAGACAGCACGCAGCAGCTGACCAATCAGCAATCAGATGGGCCAGGTGGATATAGGTGTAGAGATGAGTTCGCCTCTAACTGCAAAATTGAGCCATGAGCAAATAAAAGAAAACAAAAAAACGTAAACATGAATAATCCTGTGCCCTACTCAAAAGTTGAGGTTATTGACAAAACATTTTGGCTGTCACTGCTAAGAGATTAAAAAACAAGATTTAGAAAACATTTAAAAGGGGAAACAAAAATTGGTAGGAAGAAGCAAAAGTTTCACATTAAACTAACTCTTCATGCAATCTTAAAAAACCAAATAATAATATTATTAGTTGTATTATTCTATTAATTTTGTTATTTTGTACAAAAAATGTATTCTTTGACCATTGTTTGCCATGTATTCATAATATTTCAAATCATGCATCTAATGGGGAATTAATTTTTTTGTTAAATCTAAAATACTTAAATTTATAGATTTACAGATTATCGTGTACACTTTCAAACCACAATAGTCATGTACAAAGCAAATAACAATTAGTTACCAGAAAATGTGCAACAATTACTCTCAACAAGGAAGAAGAAATAAAAATGTAGGAATAAACTGTATATAAAACACTTGTATCTACACACGTCATTGAAAGCATTTAGTACATCTGTATATGGGATTGAACTATACTACTAGACCAACATTCCACAGGCCACAATCAACAACCTGATCAACTCTTTGCGAAGGAGATGTGTTGCACTGCGTTGGTAGTCACACCAAATACTGACTGCTTTTCTGATGTTCACCATTGACCCATAAACAGGATGACTGCGAACCAGCCAGTCACTCACTAAAATACTATACTATACTACAACCACTGGCAAAATGAAGGAACCACCAGACTTGGAGGATGTTCATTTGGTTGTTAAATTTCTGTAGAAAAATAGACATGACAGGGAAAACAAACTTGATAAGCACACATGCTTACACATGTTCTGACACAGAAACCCCAAGACAGGAGGAGAGGGGGGGCCTCTAGTGCGGAAGCTGCAGCCCTTTTGGCGCTGCTCCAGCCCTTCGTCGCCCCTAAGATGATTAGCGGCTGCAAAGGTGTGGCGTTGGGGTGGTAGTATGGGTGCATATGTGCAATACATGGTCCGTTGTGTGTGTGTGTGTTATGTCTGTAGGGCTGGAGTTGCTCTGCAGGCACGGCGAGCAGAGTTGAACTTTGTGTTGTTGACAGGGGAGAAGTTTGTTGTGTCTTCACTGCACTGTCCTTTAGGGGAAGCAAATACTTTGCCAGGTCGCTTGCAGATAGAATGTTTGTGTTTGAGCGAGCAAAAACAAATGTAAACTTTTCACTCTAATTGTCTATATCTGGTCCTCAAATTCATCAAGCAGAGAAGACGGCGTCTTTGATGTTGGCCAGTTTGCGATTCAGTCCAAAATCACAAAAGTCTGAGTGTCCATGCTCTGCCCACATCCTACAATCATTTGTGGCATCTTTGGTGTACCTTAAATGGCAGCCAGCATCGTCCTATTTGTCGATACACCACGGCAACACTTGTTCCAATCAGCAGATGTCCTGATATCATGATTATGAATAGGTAGATATCTTCAACGTACTCGACAGGTCGCCAGGCACGCAGCATTCCACTTCTCGTAAGATACTGTCGTGTGTCCAGCAACAACCGTTCCGTCAGGACAGGCAGGTTACCCCAAATCCAGGATCATGTCAATTTTGTTGAGAGACCAGTTGATCAATTACATTGTTTAGAATTTGGAGAGTAGTGCAAAAAGAGGCTGCAAGAAAGTTAAAGACAGGACAAAACAAAGAGGCATGCAGGGCAGATACAGTGAGAGGGAAGGGAGTTTGACTGTCTTTTCTTAGAGCGGGAGTAGGCAACCCGCAGCTCTTTAGACTTCCATAAATCGAATGGAAAAAAATGGGGGAAAAATATATTTTTTGTTTTAATATGGTTTCTGTAGGAAAACAAATATGACACGAACCTTCCTAATTGTTAGAAAACCCGCTGTTTAATATGTTTGTGTTTATGCTTCACCGATGAGAGTATTTGGCCAGCTCCGTTTTGTCTTACTAATTTAGGCGGTCCATGAACGCACCGTAGTTGTGTGGCCTGTGACGCAGCAATTTGTTTACATCAGGAGTGCCCATTAGATTGATCGTGAGCTACCGGTCGATTGGTGAGAGTGGCATTAAAAAAAAAGTAGACCTAAAAATGACTGATCATCAGTCTTCATTCTTACGTCACTTTCGTGACTCAGTTGACATTTACGGCACCGAGGATCTTGTGCGATGATGCTGGCTGCTGCAAGCTTAGTATGAAGAAAAAAAAACTACCATCAGGAACGCGAGAAGCACTTTTAATTTCAACAGACTCTCTCTGTACCAGCTGTCAAAACTGTAATGACCAACCGCACAGTTCCTGTTTTCACAATAAAAGTGCTGCTCCATCTTGCCTGTGCTAATGAAATAAAAGCCTCAGAAAACCAGCGCATACAAGCTAGTGAGCTACGGAGTTAACTCCAATGTCCATCCATTCAACAATGTTCTCCGACTTGTTCCTCTCGAGGTCTTGGGGGGTGCTGGAGCCTTTGCCAGATGCATTCGGGCGGAAGGCGGTGTACACCCTCGACAAGTCGCCACCTCATCGCAGGGCCAACACAGATGGACAGAAAACATTCACACTCACATTCACACACTAGGGCCAATTTAGTGTTGACAATCAACCTATCCCCATGGTATATGTCTTTGGAGGTGGGAGGAAGCCAGAGTACCCGGAGGGAACCCACGCAGTTACGGGGAGATTATGCAATTATGCAAACTTCACACAGAAATGCCCAAAGCCCGAGGATCGAACCCAAGACCTACTTATTGTGAGACACACACACACTCACCCCGTGCCAATGTGCTACCTAATGTATATATATATATATATATATATATATATATATATATATATATATATATATATATATATATATATATATATGTATGTGTGGGAAAAAATCACAAGACTATTTCATCTCTACAGGCCTGTTTCATGAGGGGTTTCCTCAATCCTCAGGAGATTTTAATGGAAGCATTCACATACCATGGTTTATATAGGGCACAGAGCGGGTGGGTACAGGCAGGCGTGGGGGCGTGGTGATTGACTCATGTGTTACCTAGGAGGTGTTTCCTTCTGTGACGGCATGCTGATGCAATTTCGCTGCGCTTGTTGAGGGATGACAACTCTGGACGGTATATGATAAACAGTTTCTCTTTTAAGCATAGGTTGCATCTTTTGTTACCACTGTTGTAAGGTGTGCTGGATGCAAGAATTTGCCATGTTAACATGTAACATGGCAAATTCTTGCATCCAGCACACCTTACCATGGCAAATTCTTGCATCCAGCACACCTTACAACAGTGGTAACAAAAGATGCAACCTATGCTTAAAAGAAAAACTGTTTATCATATACCGTCCAGAGTTGTCAACCCTCAACAAGCGCAGCGAAATTGTATCAGCATGCCGTCACCCCTGGTTTACATGTATAACTTTCTCCAACACTGCCACAGAAAGACTACTCCTTCTTTCTCTCATTTTGTCCACCAAATGTTTAATGCTGTGCGTGAATGCACAAAGGTAAACTTTGTTGATGTTATTGACTTGTGTTGACAAGCTTTTTTGGCTTATTGACTTGTGTGGAGTGCTTATCAGGCATATTTGGTCAGTGCATGACTACAAGCTAATTGATGCTAACATGCTATTTAGGCTGGCATCTTTATGCCTCGTTTGTAGGTATATTTATGCTCATTTAATTTCCTTTACTCATGTCCTCTGTGTATTTAATTGGTGACTGTGCTTGGGAATCTTTTTGATGATTTAACCCCCAATTCCAACTTATTATGCTGAGTGGCAAGCAGGGAGGTAATGGGTCCCATTTTTATAGTCCTTGGTATGACTCGGCCGGAGTTTAAACTCACGACCTACCGATCTCAGGGCGGACACTCTAACCACAAGGCCATGAAATATTGGCTGCATTTCTGATAGTTGTTTGTGTGTCATTCCAGACCACAGCAAAGGTTACCCAGCTTGCCAAATATTGTAATAAATCTAATAAAAGAATACAGCCTGACATTTCCTTTAACATGGACACACACATCTATACCTTTGGTTATTTGAAGCCAGTAATTTCCAGGCGCAGTTTCAGCCTCTTGAGAAGCCTACGTTTTACTAATGTTTTCCAATGCTGTAAAAATGTGTAGACTAAATATTAAATTTCAACATTTTTGTCAACAAAGATTTGCGTAAGCCTGCAACACACGTTTCTTTCAGCACGACGTGGTGCCAGACAAGTGGCTGTTGCAAACAAAACAAATACCTGTGCAAGCAGATACTCTCAAACATGAACAACATCAAATCCAAATACCGCACCCGCCTCACAGATAAGAGCTTGCAGTCTATTACAGCTAATATATACACTTACATCATATGTTGCCTTCATTATAAGACTTATATAAATGTGTGAGTGCTCGCGCACAGGGTGCGTGTGATGCGTCAGTGCGTTAGATTTGTGGCAGAAGTGCTTGTAGTTAGTGCATGCTGCATGCTACTCTCTGCTTACAGCTATTGCCGCCAATAGCTGTAAGCAGCTGGGTGGGTGAAAAGAGGAGCCGAGTGTGTAAGCCTCCTCCTGCTGGTACAAAGCCTCTCCACCACCAAGACCCCTGTGGTGCCTCCTCGTGGCCACGCACGGCAACTGCGTCTTTGCGGACGCAGGCTAAACTGTAGGGGATCTCGGAGCAGCAGTGGGCCCCAGAGGCGAGGCGTGCAGGCCCACCGGTGTGTGGACACGCCCTGGCGTCCACCAACCACTGCCCATCTATGGGGCATAACGTCAGAACCATGACCCCCGGACTAACTGACAACCTGCTCGATATAAGCGACGCCCGCAAGACTGCAGTCATTAACAACGAACTCCTGAAGCGACAAATAGACATCTGTACCCTTCAGGAAACCCGACTCCTCTCATCAGGCTCACTGAGAGAAAGAGAATATACCTTCTTCTGGCAGGGGAAGCCTCCGGGTGAAACCAGAGAATACGGAGTTGGCTTTGCAGTCAAGAACACTCTACTAGGAGCAATAGTACTACCTACAGGTGGATCAGAGAGAATTTTAACCCTCTGCCTTAACACCACCATGGGACCTGTCCACCTGGTGAGTGTGTATGCACCAACACTTAGCTCCTCCCACGAAATAAAGGACAAATTATATGATGAGTTTGAGGCGACTGTGAGAAACATCCCCAAACAAGATCAGCTCTACTTGCTTGGTGACTTTAACGCAAGAGTTGGCTCAGATCATAACTCCTGGCCATCTTGCTTGGGTTTCCATGGCATTGGTAGAATGAATGAGAATGGGCAGCGTCTCCTTGAGTTCTGCACATTTCACAATCTCTGCATCACTAACTCATACTTTCAGTCCAAACCCCGCCACAAAGTCTCCTGGAGACACCCAAGATCTGGCCACTGGCACCAGTTGGACCTGATCATAACACGGCGCTCTGAACTCAGAAGTTTCCTCCAAACCCGTACCTTTCACAGTGCAGACTGTGACACCGATCATTCCCTCGTCTGCTGTAAAGTCAAACTGCAGACAAAAATTATCTACAGAGCCAAACCTAAAGGACCCCCCCGTGTGGATTGCAGCAAAGCAGCCGATCCAACTAAAACTGCTTCTTTCAACCGTGCCTTAGAGGAATCCCTCCACCAATTACCCCAGTGCAGCTCTGCCCAGCAGTATTGGGAAGGCTTATGAGACACCATCCACACCACGGCCCTAACGGTTTTTGGCAAAAGATTGCGAAGGTCCAATGACTGGTTCGAAGCCAACGCATCTGTATTGGCACCGATACTGGAAGAAAAGCGCATCGCCCTTACCAACTACAAATGCACGTCGAGTGACAATACCCTACATGCTCTCAGGGCATCAAGGAAGAAACTGCAGAATGCCTCCCGTTGCTGTGCTAACAGCTACTGGCTACAGCTTTGCAGCAACATCCAATCAGCCGCTGACTCCGGTAACATCAAAGGCATGTACGACGGCATCAAAAAGGCGCTTGGACCATTAGACCACACAACTGCTCCGCTGAAATCGGCACTGGGAGAAATCGTCACTGACCGCTCTAAACAACTCGACCGCTGGGTAGAACACTACTCCAAACTCTACGCCAGCGACAACACTGTCTCCGATGCAGCCCTCTGCCATGTTGAGTATCAACCCGTAATGGAAGAACTGGACATGGAACCAACAACTGAGGAGCTAAGCAAAGCGATTGACAGCCTAGCATGCGGTAAATCACCTGACAGTGACGGAATCGCAGCTGAAATCCTCAAGTGTGGAAAGCCTGCTCTCCTCGACCAACTTCACAAGCTCCTCTGTCTGTGCTGGAGTGAAGGTGCTGTCCCACAGGACATGAGGGATGCTACCATCATAACCCTGTACAAGAATAAGGGAGACAGGAGTGATTGTAACAACTACCGTGGTATCTCTCTACTCAGCACTACCGGCAAACTCTTTGCCAGAGTTGCACTGAATAGACTCCAGGTTCTCGCTGAGAAAATATACCCAGAATCTCAGGCAGGGTTCAGAGCTGGTAGGTCTACTACTGACATGATTTTCTCTCTGAGACAGCTGCAGGAGAAGTGTAGAGAGCAGAGAAAACCACTCTACATGGCATTTATTGACCTTACGAAAGCTTTCGACCTTGTGAGCAGGAGTGGCCTCTTTCAGCTGGTTGAACGAATAGGCTGTCCCCCCAAACTCCTTTGCATCCTCCAGTCCTTCCACACCGACATGCATGGCACCATCCAGTTCGATGGGTCCACATCAGACCTCTTCAAAATCTGCTGTGGTGTCAAAGCAGAGATGCGTGCTGGCGCCCACCCTATTTGGGATCTTCTTTTCCCTCCTCCTGCGCCAAGCATTTGGTACAGCAACTGAAAGAGTCTACCTTCACACAAGGACAGACGGTAAACTTTTTAAAACTTGCCCGTCTGAAAGCCAAAACAAAGGTCAGGCCACTCGTCATCCGGGACATGCTGTTTGCTGACGACACAGCAGTGGTAGCACACTCCCAGGAGCACCTGCAAACCCTAATGGACCAGTTCACCAAAGCCTGTCAGGACTTCAGCCTGACCATCAGTCTGAGCAAAACCAAGACGATGGGACAGGGAACTGAACCACCCACCTCTATCACCATCAACAACTACACCCTGGAAGTCGTAAACACCTTCACCTACCTCGGTTCCACCATCACCGACAACCTGTCACTCGATGCCGAACTCAGTGGCCGCATCGGAAAAGCTGCCTCAACTTTTGGGAAGCTTACAGCGAGAGTATGGGAAAACAGCAAGCTCACTATCCGCACTAAGGTGCAGGTGTACAGAGCCTGTGTCACCAGCACTCTACTGTACGGCAGTGAAACCTGGACCCTATACTCCCACCAAGAGCGGCGGCTAAACATCTTTCATCTTCGCTGCCTTAGGCGTCTACTGGGCATCACCTGGAGGGACAGAATCACAAATCAATCAGTCCTGGAAAGAGCACAGCTTCCCAGCATGTGCTCCCTACTGAGGCAGCGACGTCTCCGCTGGCTGGGCCATGTCCGGCGGATGGACGATGGGCGAATCCCAAAGGACATCCTCTATGCTGAACTCACAACTGGCAAGAGGCAGATTGGCCGTCCCCAGCTGCGTTACAAGGACGTCTGCAAACAAGACCTCAAGTCTTTTGACATCAGCCCCAACAGCTGGGAAGATGCAGCCGAGGACCGCCTTCAGTGGCAGCAGGCACTCCGCAGCGGACTGCTCAAGTCAGAAACCACCCTGGCCCAACACCATGAGGCAAAGAGGAAAAAGAGAAAGAAACAGGGCTCTGCGACACCGGCAACATCTATGGGACCGGTCTGGATGTGTGACATCTGTGGCCGGGAATGTCTCTCACGAATTGGCCTACACAGCCACAGGAGACGCTGCGACAAGACCTGACTCCGAGGCAGAGGAAATCAATGGTCTTCCGAGACTGCGATGCAGATGATGATAAGGCTTTTAATTTTTTGAGGCTCCTGACAGATTTGTTTTTTGTATTTTTGGTCCGATATGGCTCTTTGAATATTTTAGGTTGCCGACCCCTGGCCTAAAGCCAAGAGAGAAGAGATACAAAGAGAGTATATACAGAAAACTTAAACCAAAGCCGTCATTAACATTTAAGCAGAAGAAAAAAAACAAGGTTCCAATGGGCTAAAGAAAACCCATCGTGGACTATGGATGACTGTGTGAACGTCATTAAAAATGGGAAATCGCAAATCTGCATTGTGCAAGGTGATGATGCTGGAAATTTGGTTTGGTGCCATTCCAATTACCGTATTTTCCGCACCATAAGCCGCCCCATGTTGTAAGCCGCACCTTCAATGAATGGCATATTTCAAAACTTTGTTTAATTATTAGCCGCCCCGTGTTTTTAGCCGCACCTACGCTACGCTAAAGGGAATGTCAAAAAAACAGTCAGATAGGTCAGTCAAACTTTAATAATATATTACAAACCAGCGTTCTAACAACTCTGTTCACTCCCAAAATGTAATGTGCAAATGTGCAATCACAAAAATAGTAACACTGAAAATAGTGCAGAGCAATAGCAACATCAATAACTCAACGTTGCTCATACGTTAGTGTCACACAACACACAAAATAAACATTTAAAGCTCACTTTCTGAAGTTATTACTCATCCACAAATTCCTCGAATTATTCTTCTTCGGTGTGCTTCACTTGTTTTTTGACACCATCTATGATGTGGACGCGCATGCAGTCATAGATCAACAGGAACGGAGCTGCGTGAAAAAAGTCACCCGGTCTCTTCGCTCATTTTTTCTTCATCCATCCATCCCTTCGAATTAGCTTTTATGATGACGCCGGCTGGAAAGTTCTCTTTTGGCAAGGTCTTCCTTTTGAATATCACCGTGGGTGGAAGTTTCTGGCCGTTAGCATGGCAAGCTAGAACCACGGTGAAGGACGACTTCTCATTCCTTGTGGTGCGAATATTCACCGTACGTGTTCCCGTTGTATCCACAGTGCGGTTCACATGAATATCAAAAGTCAGTGGAACCTTGTACGCGTGTCTCTTAGTAGGAGACATTTTGTGGTCTTTACAGAAACACACAAATGAAATGAAACGTAATATCCGCGCGCTTCTTCTTCTACGGGGGCGGGTGCTCACCTTGGCGGTTGCTTACAGTAGAAGAAGAAGCGCTTCCTCTTCTATGGGGGCGGTTGCTTACCGTAGAAGAAGAAGCGCTTCCTCTTCTACGGGGAAAAAAGATGGCGGCTGTTTACTGTAGTTGCGAGACCTAAACTTTATAAAAATAAATATTAATATTAATCCATATATAAGGCGCACCGGGTTATTAGCCGCGCTTTCAGCTTTTGAGAAAAAATGTGGTTTTTAGGTGCGGCTTATGGTGCGGAAAATACGGTATATTTAAGAAGAAGACTGCCTCAAAAAAATATGCACATTTCCACACTCATTGATGATATGAGGCTGCATGTCAAAAAATGGCAATAGGGAGATGGCTGTTATTACATCTTCAATAAAAGCACACATTTACATTGACATTTTGGACACTTTTCTTTTTCCATCAATTGAAAGGATGTTTGGGGATGATGACACCAGTTTTCAAAATGATAATGCATTTTTCTATAGATCAAAAACTCTAAAATCTTTCCTTTTAGAAAGATACTTTAGGTCATTGTCATTGCCTGCAAATAGTAAAGATCGGTCAGGACCTTGTTGGTTTTGTTGTTGTTCTCCTTAGTTTTAGTATACAGTATATTATGTTTATGTTTGTGTTGCTAGGAGTGTCTAAGCTCACGCACCTGTTTCTGTTTGTTGATTATTACACCGTCTTGTTATTTAATCACTCCCTTGTTATGCCCGTATCTGCGTTCATCCGGACGATCTCAATCCAATTCAAAATGTGTGGTGGGAATGTAAGAAAATGGTCCATGTCTATACTCCAACCTGCAAAGCTGATCTGACAACAGCAATCAGAGAAAGTTGGCACAAAATTGCTGAAAAGTACTGTTTGTCACTCCTTAAGTCAGGGGTGTCCAAACTTTTTCCACTGAGGGCCGCACACGGAAAAATTAAAGCATGCGGGGGTCATTTTGATATTTTTTATTTTCAAACCATAACAAAATATATAGATTTATTTTTTTGCCTTTAGGGCTCCTGGGGCCCATAAAGGGTCTCAGTCGCGGATGTAACAGTTGGTTGGGGGGCACATAATAAATTAAAATAACATAACATAACATAACATAACATTAAAATGTTAAAAACAAGTCAAATTATTATTTTTTTTATTTTTTATTTAACGCTTACAATAAATCTGTATATTAACTTCAGGTTGATATACAGTTAAAAAAAAATGCCTTACACCTTTTCTGTCAAAGACAACTTTGTTTTTTATAGTAAAACTGAAATATTCAGTATTTGGACAATTGTGAAGTAATTGGAGCCCTGAAAAGATCAATAATGCAGGACATCATTGATTTTATTTTCAATATTATTTTTGATAAATCACAGTGAAAAGATAAATACAATCCCACTAAATATTTTGGGATCCAAAAGGTCCCCCACTCATAAAGTGATACATTTTTATTATGATTTGTTTTACTTTCAACACTTAAATTATGAGATTAATTTCAGATATATCTGTCGATTTTACATTTGAAATATTATTTTGTTTGTTTTATGCTCTTTTGTCAAAGAAAACGTTGATGTTTTTATATGGCAACCACACAATATATGCAAGATTTTTTCCACATAAAACATTTTAATGTGAAATATTTGAAGTAATTGGAGCCTTGAATAGGTCAGTAATTCATTATAACATTGATTTTTTGCCTTTTTTTTTTCTTTGAGCAATGGCAAAAAAAGGAAAATAAAGATAGACAGCCTGCATGGCAGCTTTGTGTCAACATTGCAACTTTTTCTAGTTAGATTTCACCTCATTCCACTTTTTTAACGTTTTTTTTATTTTTGCAATAGCATTTCCAGAATGTGTGGCGGGCCGGTAAACAATTAGCTGCGGGCCGCACTTTGGACACCCCTGCCTTAAGTCAATGCCTCAGAGACTGCATGCTGTTATAAAAGCCAGAGGTGGGGCAAAAAAGTACCTGTGGTGTGTTGGAGTGTTTCTTGTCTGATTGTTTTTCATTATTTCATATGTTTTTTTCCCTCAGAATTTGGTAATTTTATATTTTTTTCACTCGACCTGATCCAAAAATATAATAGTTTTTAATTTCTTCTTTAAGGAGCACTGTAAGTGGCTGATCCGTTGGCGGTCCTGTTCTTGTCTCCCTGTAATGTATGTCTGCTCTTAGTGGGACTGTGCCGAAAATGTAATTTCAGTTCTTATATGTCTTGTACATGTTAAGAATGGACAATAAATAATAAAGCGTCCTGCATCCTGTATATTTTATCGTTTCGCATAGGCAGAAATTTGCCTTTTGAAATGACTGTAGTTTTGGGTCATTGTCTGTTATCTGCTTTTTTTCTACAACATTAAACAACTGAATGGACATCTTCCAGGTCTGGTTATTCCATAATTTTCTTCCAAGAGTTGTATACTATACTGCACTATACTAAGGTTGTACAGTATACCTGTATCAGTATAGTAACGTGATACTAATAAATCATATTCGGCACAATACTGCCTCTGAAAAGTACCGGAGGAGTCTTTGTTGGCTTACTTACTACTACAAGACAAGTTGTTTTGTATGTTCACTATTTTATTCAAGGAAAAACTTGAAATAAGAAACATATGTTTAATGTACCGTAAGATTTTTTGTTAAAATAAAGCCAATAATGCAATTTTTTGTGGTACCCTTTATTTAGAAAAGTAATGAAAAGTGTCAAAATAATTTTGGTACCGGTGCCAAAATATTGGTATCGGGACAACACTCCACTATATACTGTACCATACAATACTAAACTATACTATACTACATCATACATTACTAGGAACTTTATTCTATTCTATTATATAACTTTATTTTCATTGCAGCACACATGAGATGGCACAACATTCAGTACCTGGGGTTCCCGATACAGCCCAACCAAGGTCTTTAAATTAATTCTTTATGTAGTGAATTTGGAACTTAAACATTGAAAGTAATAAAGCGTTAAAGGCCTACTGAAATGAATTTTTTTTATTTAAACGGGGATAGCAGATCTATTCTATGTGTCATACTTGATCATTTCGCGATATTGCCATATTTTTGCTGAAAGGATTTAGTATAGAACAACGACGATAAAGATTGCAACTTTTGGTATCTGATAAAAAAAAGGCTTGCCCCTACCGGAAGTAGCGTGACGTAGTCAGTTGAACATATACGCAAAGTTCCCTATTGTTTACAATGATGGCCGCATGAAGTGAGAGAGATTCGGACCGAGAAAGCGACAATTTCCCCATTAATTTGAGCGAGGATGAAATATTTGTGGATGAGTAAAGTGCAAGTGAAGGACTAGTGGGGAGTTGAAGCTATTCAGATAGGGAAGATGCTGTGAGAGCCGGGGGTGACCTGATATTCAGCTGGGAATGACTACAACAGTAAATAAACACAAGACATATATATACTCTATTAGCCACAACACAACCAGGCTTATATTTAATATGCCACAAATTAATCCTGCATAAAAACACCTGCGTGTTTGTTATGCTAGCTCCTAGCTCCTCTGCTAGCTCCTAGCTCCATAGAACACGCCAATACAATTCAAACACCTGATCAACACACACAATCACTCAGGCCAAAAGACCGTTTACCTAACCCAAGGTTCATAAAGCTTATATATTTTTAAAAAGTTACGTACGTGACGCGCACATACGGTCAAGTTATCGAATGTTTAGCAGCCAAGGCTGCATACTCACGGTACCTGATATTCAGCTGGGAATGACTACAACAGTAAATAAACACAAGACATATATATACTCTATTAGCCACAACACAACCAGGCTTATATTTAATATGCCACAAATTAATCCTGCATAATAACACCTGCGTGTTTGTTATGCTAGCTCCTAGCTCCTCTGCTAGCTCCTAGCTCCATAGAACACGCCAATACAATTCAAACACCTGATCAACACACACAATCACTCAGCCCAAAAGACCGTTCACCTAACCCAAGGTTCATAAAGCTTATATATTTTTAAAAAGTTACGTACGTGACGCGCACGTACGGTACGTGTTATGCTAGCTCCTCTGCTAGCTCCTAGCTCCATAGAACACGCCAATACAATTCAAACACCTGATCAACACACACAATCACTCAGCCCAAAAGACCGTTCACCTAACCCAAGGTTCATAAAGCTTATATATTTTTAAAAAGTTACGTACGTGACGCGCACGTACGGTACGGTACGTGTTATGCTAGCTCCTAGCTCCTCTGCTAGCTCCTAGCTCCATAGAACACGCCAATACAATTCAAACACATGATCAACACACACAATCACTCAGCCCAAAAGACCGTTCACCTAACCCAAGGTTCATAAAGCTTATATATTTAAAAAAAGTTACGTACATACGCAAAAAAAAGCCAAAGCTGCATACTCACAGTAGCACGTCTGCGTCTTTGTCATCCAAATCAAAGTAATCCTGGTAAGAGTCTGTGTTGTCCCAGTTCTCTACAGGCGTCTGTGTATCCAAGTCAAAAGTCCTCCTGGTTAGAGTCTCTGTTATCCGAGTTCTTCCATCTTGACTGCATCTTTCGGGAATGTAAACAAAGAAGCGCCGGCTGTGTACTGTTGTGGCTGACTACGTTCGAAAAATACGTCCATTTCGCACTGACAACTTTCTTCTTTGCTTGCTCGGCTTCCTTCTCCATAATGCAATGAACATGATTGAAACAGATTCACGAACACAGATGTCCAGAATACTGTGGAATTATGAAATGAAAACAGAGCTTTTTCGTATTGGCTTCAATGTGGAAGGCATACCCGTGTTCGCCGGTCTACGTCACGCGCATACGTCATCCTCAGAGGCGTTTCGAACCGGAAGTTTAGCGGCAAATTTAAAATGTCACTTTATAAGTTAACCCGGCCGTATTGGCATGTGTTATAATGTTAACATTTCATCATTGATATATAAACTATCAGACTGCGTGGTCGGTAGTAGTGGGTTTCAGTAGGCCTTTAAACAAGCGTTAAATGAGGCACATAGAAATAAGAAAAACATTCTTATGTGATGTAAGCAGCATGGTCGAAGTTTACACAAGTTCCAGCTTGGTGCTTTGAAAGCCTTTCTGTTCCGTATTGGAAATATTTCTATAGCTTTCGGGGCTGTGAACATGAGGAATAGCCAGCCCGCATCTGCCATGACCTCATGAGAAGCCGTACTGCACTGCGATTTAAGTGGATACCAGCAGAGATCGTCTGATGTCAGATCAAGAGCGACACAGATGGCAGTGGAGAGAGTGGAAAGAGAGGACGTTGACGAGCTGAGCAAAAAGCTTCACCGCCAAGCCACTAAAATATACATACTCCATTTACCTGTGAGCAAAAAGTGGGGTTCAATAATAAGCCTCACATTTTCACAAGCTTGCTAGCTTTAGTGTGTGCCAGCATGTTGCTGAATATGATCAATCCTCAAGTTAGTCAGTCAAACCACCAGTTGGCCTCATGCTGTCATCGTAAATGTGTCAGCTTATGAATACACTTAGTCAAGTACTTGTCACATTTTCTTTCTCACAGATCAAGTATCACAGATCAAGCACTTTATTTAAACACTACAATTCTGGGATTTTATTTTTATTTATTTTTTAAAAGCCTGCTCAGTGGACGTGTGGTTAGAGTGTCCACCCTGAGATCGGTAGTTTGTGAGTTCAAACCCCGGCCGAGTCATACCAAAGACTATAAAAATGGAAACCATTACCTCCCTGCTTGGCACTCAGCATCAAGGGTTGGAATTGGGGGTTAAATCCCCAAAATGATTCCTGAGCGTGGCCACCGCTGCTCACTGCTCCCCTCACCTCCCAGGGGGTGGAACAAGGGGATGGGTCAAATGCAGAGGGTAATTTTACCACACCTAGTGTGTGTGTGACTATCAGTGGTACTTTAAATGTACTTCAAAAGTCATAATAAAGTAGTTATGTTAATCAATTTCGACTTCGATTCTTGGGGTGACGATTTGATTCAGAATATGTTCTCAATTTAAACTGATTGTTGTAATATATTATTTTGGTATATCAATGATGACAAAGCCTCTTCAAATCAGGTGCGAGGTTTGAGTTTGAGTTTACTACTAAAAGACAGGTTACAAAGGTTCCTGTTGAACTTCCATTTGAATTTGATTGGAATTTGTTTTGAGCACCTCTTTACCAAAGTAAAGGTTTAGTTGTGATTGAAACATTTGGAGTAGAGGTGTGGTTTTGAGTCTTTTGAAATATAATAAGCAGATTTGTTGTCAGAATGTGTCTAAGTACTAATGTAAAATAGGAATTTTAAATACATTGAGAAACAAAGATTAGGTTGGTTTATATAATGGGTCCCAAACTTGCGGCCCATATTTTGTGGCCCGCTACTTAACTTCATAGTTTAGTGTAATTTCAGCCTGTGTACAATATTTAAATATATTATGGAAATCTAGAATCTTAATACAATAACCGCGCAAACACAAAAATGACAGCGCAACGAATTGGGCAACACAAAGAGCAACTTCCTGTAAGCAAGCTGAAGTGTCTCCTGCGGAACTTAGCATTTTTAATACACCATTCATTCATTCAACTTTACATTTATGATGACTAAAGGCCTACTATAACTCAGGGTCACTATAGCCGTTGAGAAGTCTTTAAATCTGTGGCAATGTTGCGACAAAAATGTAGTATTTTGACAGGTTTTTATAAAGCTAGGTGTATGAAAGTCGTTTCATTTGGAGACACTTGGTCAAAGTCTTCACTAACTCATGCAAACAAAACTCCATGACTTCCTGACATTCTATCTTGTCTTTAACATACTTTTATTTTCATTATATGCTAAATAAAGACAAAAAAATACGACAATGTTGACGATTGGCACACAGATTATCGGTTGTTCCGTCATTCTTCTTCTAGTTGTTTTATGGCGGGGGCACTTAACATAAAAGGTGCATTACAGCCATTTGCTGTAATGGAGTGTGAACCAGAGTTCCATCTCATCTCCCTCCCTCACATACATACATACACATAGACCTTCCCACACTAAATTATATTCCATAAACCTGTCTCTTCTCGAAACTTCACTAAAAGTTTCTGGTTGCTACCGAGTACCCCTTTGACAGTTACCTCCATCTGTCCATGTCCTTTAAAGGCCTACTGAAATCCACTACTACCGACCACGCAGTCTGATGGTTTATATATCAATGATGAAATCTTAACATTGCAACACATACCAATACGGCCGGGATAGATTAGTAAAGTGCAATTTTAAATTTCCCGCGAAATATCCTGCTGAAAACGTCTTGGTATGATGACGTTTGCACGTGACGTCACGGATTGTAGCGGACATTTTGGGACACCATTGTGGCCAGCTATTAAGTCGTCTGTTTTCATCACGAAATTCCACAGTATTCTGGACATCTGTGTTGGTGAATGTTTTGCAATTTGTTTAATGAACAATGAAGAGAGCAAAGAAGAAAGCTGTAGGTGGGAAGCGGTGTATTAGCAGCCGGCTGCAGCAACACAAACACATAGCCGGTGTTTCATTGTTTACATTCCCGAAATATGACAGTCAAGCTTTACCATTGGCCTGTGGCGAACTGAGACAACAGAGACTCTTACCAGGAGGACTTTGAGTTGGATACGCATGCTTGTGGAGAACTGGGACAACAGAGACTCTTACCAGGAGGACTTTGAGTTGGATACGTGCTACCGTGAGTACGCAGCTGCGGCTTCCAAACATTTGATTGCTTGCCCGTACGTGCGTGCCGCTATGTGCATGTCACGTACGTAACTTTGGGGAAATATATGTGCTGTATGAACTTTGCGGAGGTGAACGGTACTTTGGGCTGTGGGATTGAGTGTGTTGTGCGGGTGTTTGATTTTGTATTGGCGGGTTATATGGACGGGAGGGGGGAGGTGTTTTTTATGCGGGATTAATTTGTGGCATATGTGTTGTGGCTAATAGAGTATATATATATGTCTTGTGTTTATTTATTGTTTTAGTCATTCCCAGCTGAATATCAGGTCCCACCCGCCTCTCACAGCATCTTCTCTATCTGAATCGCTTCCACTGCCCTCTAATCCTTCACTCTCACTTTCCTCATCCACAAATCTTTCATCCTCGCTCAAATTAATGGGGTAATCGTCGCTTTCTCGGTCTGAATCGCTCTCGCTGCTGGTGGCCATGATTGTAAACAATGTGCGGATGTGAGGAGCTCCACAACCTGTGACGTCACGCGACTTCCAGTACAGGCAAGGCTTTTTTATCAGCGATCAAAAATTGCAAACTTTATCGTTGATGTTCTCTACTAAATCCTTTCAGCAAAAATATGGCAATATCGCGAAATTATCAAGTATGACACATAGAATGGACCTGCTATTCTCGTTTAAATAAGAAAATCTAATTTCAGTAGGCCTTTAATATTTTTCATTTCTCTACTGTATTTCTTTAAATGAAATCCCAGTTCCACAGACTCTCCCTTATTGCAGCTGTCACATAACCCTGTTGGGTGTTTACTTATAAGGTGTAATGTCTTATTCAGTCTAGTATAGTGTGTCCTGATATAATGTGTGATATGTTTCCTTCCTCTTTATTGCTCCCTCTGACAGTTATTCCCACTCCAACTGTGTTCTGTAGTGTCTTCCTGTTGTACTCATGTCCCAGTGTAATATCCACTCTTTCAAAATATTTCTTTGAATTAATGATTTAGCATCTGCCTTACTGAGAGGTACCTCTCTGTGCTGCTCTAGTGTTAGTGTCTGCTTTGCTAAATGATCTGCCAATTCACTGCCCTTTTTGCCGTGTGAGCTGAAACCCATAGGAACCATATGTTGGTATTCCCCTTCTCAAGCCTGAACAATATTTCATGTATTTCATTAACTATATATTTTGTTCTGCGATTAAAGATATTGAATAGAGACTAGTGCTGACCTTGAGTTGGCGCAGACCACAGCCTTTTTTAGTTGTGACTATTTTATCCACTGTAATGGTGCTGTGATTGCCAATAGTTTGACTGTAAACACTGCCAAATGGTTTGTTGTACGGTCACCATGCATCGGCTAATCAATGTGTCAATGATTATTGGTTGGTTATTTACCACATCAGACAGGCTAAACAGTTTTTCCTTGGGCCAAGTGATGAATCTACATTCTCATCTCGCCTACCTACCACAGAGAGATGGCTGGCGATTCGACTGAGAGGTTGATAATGGAATCAGACTTGTCCAAATCGAATCGTCGACTATTCTGAGGCCCTGTCTACATTAAGCCGGATAACTCCTGTTGCGTTGACCAGCATTCCTCCAATGGGGAATTCAAATTGCTAGTCTCTCCCAGATTCTTTTTATGGCAATACGCTGATGTTTATATTCAATCTCCAGGCAATAGTTGGTATTTTGTAGTTTATTCTCAAAGCTTAGAGGACAAACCTGAGACCAACCCAGTACCCAAGCGTTCCCTAGCCCGGTCCAGATCGGTCTACCAAAACCCCGGAACTCCTGTCTACTTCATCCTTCTCCTGTCCCCCCCACCTGCTGTTTCCCCAGTCTAGCTGTGCTCCTTATCTTAGGAATGTAATGGCAGTCTCAACAAAGACAGCGCTCTGACTCTAACCAAGGACACTCGAATCCAAGCACTTTGTACCACACGAGACATTAGGTGATGTAAATATGACTATAGGAGTTTTTAGAAAGAAGTAACACTTAAATATGGATATGCTTCCAACACTCCTTAAACGAATAATTGTTTAGCCTAAGCCCCGTTTCAGCCACACTAAACCATCGTTTAAGGTCGCCCTCCTTGGATAATTTTTTACACGGGTAAGTGCGCCGTGTATTTCTTGAATCTCCGGCTCTTAGCTTTGTATTGACTCATCGATCGTTTACAAACTGAGTTCGGAGAGGAAGTGACGCCAGAAAGACCGCGCCCCACACAGGAAGTGACGTCAGAAAGAACGCGCCACAGCCAGCTTCATAACAACCTGTTTCCACTTGGCGGTAAACACTGGAAAAATGGAGGCGAGTCATTCAGACATGCCGTGTTTCTCCTTCCTCTACATGTTCAGACGCTTGTGGAAATCACACATGAATACCTTAAGAGAAAGCAATTGCAGCTATTTCAGATACAACACTCTTCAGATGGCAAGAGAACTTTCGAATGTCCAGGTCAGCTGTGATTTTACTTACCGAAAAACTTTGTCCATTTGTCGAAGGAGAGACAGCGTGAAAGCGAGCTCCCGTGGATGTGATAAAAAAGGGAGCGTGTGCTTTGTATTACCTGACCGTCCAGGAAAACGGCGAATGCATTTGAACTGGCAAAGCAGACTGTATCAGTTGTTGTCTGCCATGTGCGTTGCGGACTGAACGTCTAGGTCCAGAGTATATAAAGTCACCAAAAACGAATGGCCAATGAAGGTGAAGGCAAAAGAGTGAGGAGTGTCCTGACCAGAGCTCTAGATTGATTAATGTTGAATGTTCTTTATCACATTGTTTACGTGTCTAGCTGTGTAAGGCCAAGAAGGATGCCTACAGGAGTGGGGACTGGGTCTTGTTCAAGCAGGCCAGGAACAAACTGATGAAGCAGATAAGGGGAGCTTAGAGGAGCCACATTGAGAAGCTAGAACAACGCTTTTCAGCTAACGACCCCTCAGCAGTTTGGAAAGGCCTGCGAGAGGTCATCAACTGCAGGTAACTCACATCCCACCCTGCAGCTGACAATAGACTGGCTGAGGACCTGAATGGTAAATGGGTTATACTTGTATAGCGCTTTTCTACCTTCAAAGTACTGAAAGCGCTTTGACACTATTTCCACATTCACCCATTCAAACACACATTCACACACTGATGGCGGGAGCTGCCATGCAAGGCACTAACCACGACCCATCAGGAGCAAAGGTGAAGTGTCTTGCTCAAGGACACAACGGACGTGACTAGGGTGGTAGAAGCTGGGGATTGAACCAGGAACCCTCTGGTTGCTGGCACGGCCACTCTACCAACTGCGCCACACTGTCCCCACCTGAACAGCTTCTACGGCAGGTTTTAACAACCATCATCCAACTCACAAACCTCACCCCAACACTCAGACTCTGTCCTATCTGCTCCCCCTACAGTCCCATCTCCCTTACCCCCAAACCTCCTTGTGCCCAGACGATTTTAGAAAAGGATGTCCGCCAGCTCTTTCAGAAACAGATGATCAGAAAGGCTCCAGGACCGGACGCTGTGTCCCCCTCCTGCCTGAGAGTCAGTGCTGAGAAACTGGCCAACATCTTCAGGCAGATCTTTAACTCCTTACTGGAGCTGTGCGAAGTGCCCTCTTTCTTCAAAAGCTCCGCCATCATCCCAGTCCCAAAGAAAGCTACTATCACAGGATTAAATGCAGCCCCTACAGACCCGTGTCCCTGACTTACATGGTAATTAAGTGCTTTTTTCCTGTCCAGCCACTCAGGCAAATCATATTGTTGATATAGATGCCCATATTTGCTGAATATACACTACCGTTCAAAAGTTTGGGGTCACATTGAAATGTCCTTATTTTTGAAGGAAAAGCACTGTACTTTTCAATGAAGATAACTTTAAACTAGTCTTAACTTTAAAGAAATACACTCTATACATTGCTAATGTGGTAAATGACTATTCTAGCTGCAAATGTCTGGTTTTTGGTGCAATATCTACATAGGTGTATAGAGGCCCATTTCCAGCAACTATCACTCCAGTGTTCTAATGGTACAATGTGTTTGCTCATTGGCTCAGAAGGCTAATTGATGATTAGAAAACCCTTGTGCAATCATGTTCACACTTCTGAAAACAGTTTAGCTCGTTACAGAAGCTACAAAACTGACCTTCCTTTGAGCAGATTGAGTTTCTGGAGCATCACATTTGTGGGGTCAATTAAACACTCAAAATGGCCAAAAAAAGAGAACTTTCATCTGAAACTCGACAGTCTATTCTTGTTCTTAGAAATGAAGGCTATTCCACAAAATTGTTTGGGTGACCCCAAACTTTTGAACGGTAGTGTATGTACTTTACCAAAGAGAAATGTGGGATACTTCTCTTGTTGCCTATTTGTATTTGACTTTATTAAACTGATCTTTATTCATATTTGGCACAACCGGACCAGAGCAGGAGGGGATAGAAAGAGACCAAAAAGGAAGACAGAGGGGGAAATTGCGGGGACAAGAGGAGGATAAGACAGAGAGACAACAACAACAAACCAGCATCAGCAAATACGATATGTACAAATATGATACGAAAAGTGATAGCAAAGAAGCAGTTAATGAAATAAATATTAATAACACAAAAATGACAGTGAACAATATTGCACTACAAATGGAGCAATACAAATACCGATAGAAATAGCACTATTGATAATGAATAATAATTACCTTTATTATCAACAATACAGTTGTTCAAATGTAACAATACATAGATGTAACAATTACTTAAATTACAAAAGAAACCAGATAAATGGAGGGGAAGAAAAAGAAGCAAACTGTGTTAACCTTGTAGATTGTTATAGTAACAATAGGTTAAGCTTTCAGTGTGCCGTGTTTTACCCAGTGTCCGCTAGGGAAACAACGTTAATATATGGTTGATGAAATGTGATTATATGCAAGAGCGTATGCATGCATATGCGATTGTATGTGTACAGTATGTGTGTTTGTACAGTGAATATGCATGTGGATGTAGGTACTGTATTTGTGTATGTATGTGGGAGCAGATGTACCTATGTAAGTGGGTAAGTACCAATGTGTGCATGTATGTATGTATAAATGAATAAATGTACGTACTGGTATGTGTAATAATGCACAAATAATTGTGTGTATGTGAAATTGTATGTACAGTATATTTGTCTCTCAGTGTGTGCAGGAGCCAAAGTACGGCCCCAGCCATCCAGAGAGCCCAACCCAAAAAAGCAGTTGTGGTGCCCAGGGAAGAAGGGACCACAGGCCCCAGCTGTCAGGCCAGCTAGCGGCAAGAACCCCAGAGAAGCAGGTGACAGCCAACCCCTAAGCCAGCGAGAGACCACACCCCACGCGTGCACTAAGACGGGACACATGTGAAGTGAAAACCATTCCAGGTGACTACCTTTTGAAGCTCATCGAGAGAATGCCAAAAGTGTGCGAAAAAGTAATCAGAGCAAAGTGTGGCTATTTTGAAGAAACTACAATATAAAACATGTTTTCAATTATTTCACCTTTTTTTGTTAAGTACATTACTCCACATGTGTTCATTCATAGTTTTGATGCCTTCAGTGACAATCTAAAATGAAAATTTCATGACTATGAAAATAGTCATGAAAATAAAAAACATTAAAAAAACGCATTGAATGAGGTGTGTCCAAACTTTTGGCCTGTACTGTACGTACACACACATACTATATATATATATATATATATATATATATATATATATATATATATATATATATATATATATATATATATATATATATATATATATATATATATATATATATATATATATACACACATTTACACATACTCTATAAACACATACACATATACATACATGCATACATACACATATACATACCTACATACATCCACACACACATATATATGTATATTTAACAATAATAATTACAAACATACACACATATATAAAAAAAAATCAATACACAGACCGGTGGGGCAGCGATCCAGAACCCACCATCGACCGAGAACCAACCTATCACTTCACCCCTCCCACAGGTCTGGCCGCAAGCCCGCACCCAGACGACGGCACACCACTTGGCGTGAAGGATGGTGCAGCAGAGGGTGAGGGCAGGCCCGGGTCGACACCCGACAAGCCAACCAACACGACAACAAACGAAAACCAAGCTGTCACAAATAAGATGTGAATGCATTGGCCATTAATTGTTGTTTACTTGCTTGTTTACATATTAGGGCCTTTATTGTTCCTAATATACATAAACGACATGTCATCAGCATGTGACTGTGAATTGTTTTTGTTTGCGGATGACTCTGCCCTGCTGGTACCCGGCAAGGACAAGTCACAGGTGGAGAAAATCCTCAGTGCTGAACTCTGTAGAATTTGCACCTGGCTCGCTGATAACAAGCTATCTATATACTTGGGTAAAACGGAATCCATCCTATTTGGGTCCCAAATCAACCTTCAGAAAGTCAATGACTTCACTATAAAAGTGGGTGACATTGTTATCACCAGGAAAGATGAGGTCACCTACCTAGGTGCCATTCTAGAGGCTAATCTTTCCTGTGATAAAATGGCAACCAAGGTAATCAAAAAGGTCAACCAACAGACTAGATTTCTCTATAGAATCTCCTCTCTGGTCAACAAAAGAACCATGAAGATTCTGGCAGGAACTCTCGTTCAACCTTTTTTCGATTACGCATGCACCTCCTGGTACCCTAGCACCTTCAAAACCCTCAAATCTAGACTCCAAACATCCCAGAACAAGCTAGTCAGGTTACTTTTAGACCTCCACCCCAGATCACACCTCACCCCAACCCACTTCTCCAAAGTGGGCTGGCTCAGGGTGGAGGACAGAGTAAAACAAGTTGCACTGAGCCTAGTCTATAAAATCCGCTACACCTCCCTGATACCGAAGTACATGTCAAACTACTTCCTTAACGTAAATGACCGCCATAACCATAATACCAGAGGGAGCTCCACTAACCACGTTAAACCCAAATTCCGATCTAACAAAGGTCTTAACTCATTCTCTTTCTATGCCACATCAATGTGGAATGCGTTCCCAACAGGTGTAAAAGAAAGGGCATCTCTATCGCCTTCAAAACCGCACTAAAACAACACCTCCAGGCAACTTCAACTCTAAACTAACACCCTCCCTTCCACATCATACCTCTTCGGATTGTAAATAATCAAATGTAAATAATCAAATGTAGACACTTTTTCTTATACTTTCTGATCTCTCTCTCTGCGTCCACTACCTGCTGTACATATCCTACCAAGTCAGTCCTACACTGTTCCAATTTCCAGTTCTCTGATGATGCAATTGTTGATGACTGAAGTGTTGATACCAACCAATCCTAACCCCCCCCTGCCCCCCTCCATATCCCACACCCCGGATTGTAAATAATGTAAATAATTCATTGTATATATTCTGATGATTATCTTGTGTGATGACTGTATTATGAAAATAGTATATATCTGTATCATGAATCAATTTAAGTGGACCCCGACATAAACAAGTTGAAAAACGTATTCGGGTGTTACCATTTAGTGGTCAATTGTACGGAATATGTACTTCACTGTGCAATCTAGTAATAAAAGTTTCAATCAATCAATCAATCAATCAAAAAAACATCCATAATTTATTTGTACTTAATTTCCTTACAAGAAATAACAAGAATATAGGAAACTTCACCTGCAGTGTCCAGTATGCAGTATTTATTTCCCAGTCACACTGCTCAATCGTTGCGGATTGTATCGTTCTAAAAAAAAAAAAAAATCCCTGAATCATATCGGCAACTACAAAATCTGAATGGAATCGAATCATTACACCCCTAATAATTAAGCTTATTGCTTACAATTGTAGGCTTCTCTTTGTAGCAGGCGCAGTGTATTGTTGGAAATTTCTCTTCACTCTTGATATCAAGGGAGATCTCTGGGCTCACTTCGTTTCAAGGGCTGTGTGGCCCTAACATTCAGTCCGTCCGGATTACTTGATGAAAAAAAATGGACACCCCTTGATTGATGTGAACATGCAAAAGCAAGTGTTAAGGGTTAGGACAAGGAGGAAGAGGAAGAGGGAGAATTCAGATTGAGCCAGGAGTGGTTGAACCTTGGTGTGACTTCTGGAACATCTTCTTTTCATGACTGTATATTTTTTTGCAAATAATTATGACATATGATCTATTTTTGATGACAAAACAAGACTTGATTGTTCAGACTGCAGATCAGATTTGTATCCACACAGGAAAGAGGCCTGGCTTGGATTTGTACCGTTCATACCATACCATACCATACAATACCATACCAACTTTATTTACAAAGCCCTTTAAAAACAACCGCAGTTGAAAAACAAAGGGCTGTGCACCACAAAGAAATACAGGCAAAGGACAGACTAAAATATAACATTTAAAACAGAGGTAAAATACACACTCATGCTGATAAGACAGCAACAACTAAAGAGCTAGCAGTCCTAAGTCTCAAAAAAACAGTATTTTTGCTGACATCTCAAGAAACAAACATAAAAAAAACACTGGGAAGTTTGTGATGCCCTTAAAGCAAGCAGCTGTTGATGCAAAGATGGAGAACAAACTAGAAGAAATCCTTAAGTGCCACAGCTACACGTGCAGGGAGCTAACCAAAGTAACAACAGCTAACTATGCTAACGCAGCTCTTTGAAGAAGTAAAACGACTGGAAGACATGATAAGTGAGAGAGAGATACATCCATAAACAAACTTGAGAAAAGGATTGAAAATCTTGAACACTCTACCTTTCTGACGAAAGCAACTGCAGGGATCGCCAGAGAAGCTTGCATCCTGAGGAGTAATGGGAAGATCAAAGCAAGATGGACCCGGAACTGTAAGGTATTTTGTTCAGCTAAATGGACACACTCGTGAACTAACCAAAGTCATACTGGTGAGGTAAATAAAAGACCTTGACCAGTTTAGATAACATGGCTCATTCCACTGAGCTTTCTTGATACAACTTGAAACTTAGGACAAATGGGAGTTTACACTTGACTATTAGACATGGCATGGAGGACTAATTTAATGAGACCTAAAGGATTGAATAATTAAATACTTTCTGTTAGACGTAAATGACCGCTATAACCACAACACCAGGGGTAACTCCACAAACCACGTCAAACCCAGATTCCGATCTAAAAAAGGTCTTAACTCATTCTCCTCCCCCAACAGGTGAACGAGAAAGTGCACCTCTATCCTCCTTCAAAACCGCACTAAAAGAACACCTCCGGGCAGTTACAACCCTAGCCTAACCCACTCCCCCCACCACATCCCACCTCCCTGGATTGTAAATAATCAAATGTATATACTTGTTCTTATGCTTTCTGAGCTCACTATGTTCACTGCTTGCTGTACATATCCTACGAAGTGAGACTTACACTGTCGCAATGTCTATTTCTCAGATGATAAACTTGTAGGATGACTGAAATATGCTGATAACCTACCCACCCCCAACCCCCTCCACATCCCAACCCCCGGATTGTAAATAACTCAATGTATATACTCTGATGAGTAACTTGTATGATGACTCTATTATGCTGATACTATATAATAGTACCATGAATTGATTAACCTGGACCCCGACTTAAACAAGTTGAAAAACATATTCGGGTGTTACCATTTAGTGGTCAATTGTACGGAATATGTACTGTACTGTGCAATCTATTAATAAAAGTTTCAATCAATCCATCAAAGACTGACCATAGATATTTATAACTCTGCAAAAGAAACGAGTAAAAAACCTGTCCCATATTGGATGCTGGAACTAAGTTTGGGGACATTTAATTTAAATAAGACTATGGCAGAGGCTACTTTTCTTTGTTAGTTGTGTAAAAAATATCCAGTAGAGGAATCTACAAGAGAATATAAAGTAGATACAGTACTTCTGGGCTATGGGCTTTAGGGAACTCATACAGGACTATGTCTAGGACAGTGGTTCTTAACCTTGTTGGAGGTACCGAACCCCACCAGTTTCATATGCACATTCACCGAACCCGAACCGTAATCATAAAATGATGTTATTATATTAAAGAAATACTAATAAAGGTATATTTTACAAACAGAAAGTTACAGGAATGTACACATGATCACATGTTTATATCTCATTGTGCAACATGTTAATGTTTTAGTGGGAACTAAATGCGATATCTGAAAGGGGTACACATTATTTCCAAAGCAGGACCCCCACCCAGATATATAATACTAGTACACAGCTCATGAAAAACAATATGTTATAATCATTGGAAGTGGGCCAAAACACTTATATTAGAAGATAGTGTCCTGGGCATGACGTTAAAGTGCATTCGGCAGTGGAGGCTCCTCTATGGGGTCTTGGGGCACTAGGAGGTTAACCCCTTTAACTACTGTTACCCCAGGTGACCCATGGCAAAGGCCTAGTACCTGACTGCCCCCTAGCCAGGGATACGGTGTAGATTTAAGAACTACCACAACGGCTGCGATGGCGGAAGAAGGCTGCAGCTGAAAAGGGTCCCCAGTCGTCTTGGACTCCATGCCACTGGACCCTGACCCGAGTCTGTCAAGGATCGTGTGGTGACTGTCTGTGCACCAGTCTCCCCACGTAAAACAAAGTCACGCACAGGCATCCTCCATAAAGGGATACACCCCTACCAGAAGGATCGTCGTACTCGTTCGAGTGACTGCCGATGATTAGAAAATAATCTCATGGAAATGACTGCTGTCATTTGATTATAATAATTAAACATTTAACTTGTTATTTAGTCAGGTTTATGACAGGTGTGCTGCAGGTGTCACCACAGTGCATGTGCACGTCGGACGTCGCTCACATGTGCTCCACTGAATGCTCAAGGAGTTTTTGCGTTTGCTCCCACATATGGAAAATTAGAGGGAACATTGTTTTGAGGTATCCATAATACGCTGACAGGGAGAAGATTTTATTTACACGATGAGTCGGGCGTGTCTTGACCTCCGCGGCGGAGGCTCTGCCGAACCCCTGAGGCCGACTCACCGAACCCCCAGGGTTCGATCAAACCCAGGTTAAGAACCACTGGTCTAGGACTAAAAACAATCCTAAACGTCCTAATAATGACTGTAGCTTGTGTGTAGTGCACCTGCTGACAAATGTGTTTTGTCTTTCTATATATGTTCTGTTGGAAATGTGTGTGTGTGTGTGTGTGTGTGTGTGTGTGTGTGTGTGTGTGTGTGTGTGTGTGTGTGTGTGTGTGTGTGTGTGTGTGTGTGTGTGTGTGTGTGTGTGACAAAAATAGTGTACATTATAATGTCTGACAAAGAAGGAACTATTAAGTGTACAATGAAATAAGAAATACAGAAACATTTACTGTAAGTATTTCTGATTCTATAAATGTCAAAAAAATAAGTTTGGCTATGATAGAGAGCCTGATTTACTACATTCGTTCAATTCTACAATTAAGAAATCTAAATATTGTACTAGTGAGCAATTTAAATGTATTAATATGAATGGAACCTTGAGTGTAATACACTTTAATAGGAGGAGTCTCTGTAAAAATTATAACAATATTAAAGAATATTTTCGTCAATTCAGCAAATTTTGTGTCATTGCAATGTCATAGAGGTGGCTTGATGCAGGTGTTTTGAGTCGGATAGATATGAACTGTTCACTACTAACAGGATTAACAAAAGAGGTGGGGGTGTTGCATTGTATGTACATACTGAATTTAGATGAGATATGATTAATAGTATGTCAACCACCACTGCTGGAATGTTGGAGTGCTTAACAGTTGACTTTTTTAATAGAGAAGTCCAAAAATATTATTGTAATTTGTTTGTACAGAACACCAATGTCATGCCTGGAGAGATTTAATAAAAAATATATAGTCTGTTTTGTAACTTGAACAAAGTCTATGTTGTGTGTGTTGACTTCAATATTAATCTTCTAAATCCTCTGAAAAATCCTCTAAATATGTATTTTTTAATGTTGCAATACTCTTTCCACTTATTCTTAAACCAACTTGAATTTCAACCGAATCATCTTCATTAATTGATAAAAATGTTCACAAATAACTTAGAAAGTCAAATTACTGCAGGATTACTCATTGGTGACATCAGTGACCATTTCCTTATCTTTAGCATCCTTTGTCAATTACAGTGCAGCAGACCCAAAACAGATAACTTCAAATGTATTAGACATCGAACCCCGGAAGCTATTACAGGCTGACTTATTTTCCCAGAACTGGGAGGAAGCGTATGCGACTTCTGACCCTGATAAAGCCTATAACGCTTTCCTACTTACCGGTACTCTTACAAAACTACATAATGAGCACTGCCCGCTTAAAATTATATTATAAAGATAAAAAAATATCAGGACAAGCCATGGACCACAAAGAGTCTAGCCAAGGCCTGTAAAAATAAACAACAACTTTATAGATCATATTTAAAACATAGGACCAAGCAAACAAGTTCACACAATTAATGAAATTTAATAAGAGCTTATTATCATAAATTATTAAAACAAAATAAAAGTAACATCCAAGGTACCTGGAAAGTAGTAAAAAGAGTAATGAGGAATGGGGAAAAAAGAATGAATATCCAAAATATTTTTTACAAAATCATCAGCCAAACCAATGTGATAACAAATACATTTAACAAATTATTTGTCAGTGTGGGGTCTGACTTAGCCAAAAATTATGGTCCAAACAAATGGTGTTACTGATTTATAGAAAAACAATTCCTGTTCAATTTTTATGAGAAGTGTAAATACAAATGAAATCATTGAAATCTTAAGTTCCTTTAAGAACAAGAGCTCAACAGATTATATATATATGGTCCTGGTGAAAGACATTCTAAACAACATCATCACACCACTTGTATACATTTGTAATCAGTCTTTTCTTGCCGGTATTTTTCAGAGAAAAATTAAAACTGCAAAAGTCTTACCAATTTTCAAAAGTGGTGCCAAAGATCAGCTAACAAACAATAGACCAATACACATTCCCCCACAATTTTCAAATATATTAAACATTTATTGAAAAATAGACTGGATGGTTCCAAGTATAAGCTCTAAAAGGGGAACTGCACTTTTTTTTTCTTTAGGAATTTTGCGTATTGTTAACAATCATTATAAAAGTCATGATGACGGATGTTTAAAAAAATGAAAAATTATGCATTCTAACTCGTAAATGAACGTAAATAAAAGTCCACTTACGACGGAGCCAATGAGAGGTCATCTATTAAGCCCTTTAAACCCAATACATTACCATCCCAAAACCGCCAACGATACTCCATTTGTTTTTTGTGACTTGAATATTAACAAAGTATTAGTAATATTGTGATTTTAAGAGCTAATGCAGATGAACTATCTATAATGGCGCTGTGATTACAAACTTATGTGCCTATATTGATATCATCGAGTGGTAAGCTGCTTCCTAGCTTCCTTGCTTGTGAAAGTATATCATGCCTCTCACCAGGATAGTAGAAGGATGAGGACGTACTCCAACAAGTTGGTACACTTTTACAGCCAGTTTAGACTCAGTAATGGCGAAAACAACACAAAAAGACACTTTGTTCCACCCAGGGAATATAACAAGATTCTAGCAGTCGGCATCCTAATGACAGCAGACAGTGTACAGTAAGTGATGTTTTATTATGTTAATTGGCTCTCATGAAGTCTGCAGTGAGCAGTAATCAGTGATGTTGTGAAAAAAATAAGCCAACGTAATGCGTTTTTTAAATTAATGCGGCACATATGCTTAAAATGAGCAAACTACCACTTAAATATTAAACGTAATTATAAATGTGCCTGTTACTACATGACATATATACTTACATCATGTATATAGAACCTTAATGGAGGTGATTGGATGTTTTTTAAGGGCTTTATAGGCAGAATAGAGGGACTCCCAAAGGCTCCATTGTAAACTGACTTTTGATCGCATTTATTTACTATTTAGAGTGCATAAAAAAAGAAAATGTGTGTTTTTCTCCTACATAAGGATTGTGAATGATGGGCAAAATTCCAAAAAAAAGTGCAGTTCCCCTTTAAATTAACATCAACATTGGTTTGGGTCTAATACGCCAACATCAATGGCAGTAATGGAGCTTGTGGAAGAGATATCTACATATATCGGGGGAAAAAAATCCACCGTCAGAGTTTTTGTTGACCTAAGCAAGGCCTTTGATACCACACATTGCTTTTAAGGAATATGGAAAGATATGGTGTCAGAGGCACTGTACAGGCTTGACTCAAAAGTTAACTCAGTGGCAGAGAACATAATGTACACAATAATAATATATATTCAAATTTGGCAAATAAAACCCTTGGAGTTCCACAGAGTTCTATCCTAGGACCAAAACTGTTTATTTTGTACATAAATGATTTATGTGACATTTTAAAAGAGTCACAATGCATTATTTTTGCTGACAACACCAATATATACTGTTCTAAAGCAGCTTTTGGATACTGTGGGAACGGAACTAAATATATATATTTTTAAAAGTGGTTTGATGCAGAAAAAAATATCCATACATTTTAGTAAAACAAAATATATTGTATTTGGAAACAAAAGTAAATTAGCATAACAAATCCAAATGGATGAGGTAACAATTGAAAGAGTAAATGTCACAACACTTTTAGGAATCAACATTTATCCTCACTCAGCTTAATTGGAAAGTGTATATCAATATTTTAAAAAACAAAATATCAAAACAGATTGCAATATTATGTAAAATCAGAGCTTCTCTTAATCACAATACTCTCCATATGCTATATAATTCCTTCATACTTCCAAATCTTACTTACTGTGTTGAAATATGGGGAACACCAATAAAACAAATATTCAACCAATGTTCTTATTACAAAAGAAAGCTATCAGAGTAGTTAACCATGCCGAAAATTGTGCCCCAACAAATCCACCTTTAATAAATTAATCACATTAAAATTGCACGACCTGATCGATTTGAAGACAGCAGTTGTGATGTATAAGGCACTCATCCACATGCTTCCCTACCGCATCCAAGAGATGTTCCAACCCAGAGAATTGTGCTACAACTTTACAGAAACCGGCATTTCCAAAACAACAAAAGCTAGGACTAACATTAAAAAAACATGTGCTTAACCGTTAGAGGGGTCCACCAATGGAACAGCCTGGATGACCAACTTAAAGGCTCTAAAACAATTTATACACTTCAAAACCCTATGAAACCAACATAATAGAAAACTACAGACAACTTGAATGAAGGTAAAATAAACTAAGTTAAAACATTATATTAAATAAGAAGAACAAAACCTTAACCCATGACTCACATTAATAATAAAGAATGACTATCTCACAGTGTAAGGTATGAAGGAGGAATTATTCAAATGTACTTTAAACTTGAACTTCTGCAAAAGTACTGAATATATCATCTCTTGTGTTTTGTATTTACAAGTGTGTTATAATGAGTATACTGTACATTGAGGTATCTATGCTCTGGTCATGTGTATGTTTGTACATACCTACACATTATATACTGTGTGTATATATATATATATATATATATATATATATATATATATATATATATATATATATATATATATATATATATATATATATATATATATATATATATACACTACCGTATATATATATAGTTATATATATATACTGTATACACACACACACACACACGCACATATAGTGGTCTGTTAAATGTGTATTGACTCAATGAAAATCAATGAATGTAAACTAACCGTGATCACAGAAAACTGGACTATGTAAGTCAGGGGTAGTCATAAACAGTGTTGAGTTAGTTACTGAAAACCAGTAACTAGTTACAGTTACCAGTTACTTTTTTTCAAAAGTAACTCAGTTACTAACTCAGTTACTTACACCAAAAAGTAATGTGTTACTGTGAAAAGTAACTATTTAGTTACTTCTTTTTTTCTTCTTTTTTTTTTTTAAAGCTCCCATTAATGCCCTTTTAGAGTTCATTTCAGTACTGTTATTGCACTGGAGAATAATACAATCTATTGATCAACTTGACATGCATTTTTATTTTCCTTTTAACATAATTAATGAAAAACAGTGCAACATAAAAAGGCATTTCTTCTTTCTTTAAACTTGGACCAATGACCATTAATAAAAAAACAACTTAAAGTGCAACATAAGAAGGCACATCATCTTCCTTGAAACATAGTGAAATAAAGCCTGACATCTGGAGTGATGCTGCTGTCTTCCACTCTTGGAGCCATGGATTGTAGAATCCTTGTTTTCAGTGGCAGGATCATTGACACAGATAGTGAAGTTTCAGTGCTCAGTAAAGATGTAACAGTTTTGAGGGGTTTAAGCATCTGGAGGACCTCCTCTGCCACTCTCACATCATCATCAGACAGGGTGATGATGTCTTTGACATTTGTCTTCAGGGTCTTGTGGGTCAATGCAGAGTATATAGCTGCCTGCTGCTTCAACATATCATAAGTGGAGTTCCACTTCGTTGGGACATTATGTATGAGCTTATGAGTAGGCAGCTTTAGCATTTATTGCTTTGTCTTAAGCACATGAGCAGCTGTTGTGCTTGGGTGGAAGTAGGTAACCTCCTTCCTGATCCTCCCAAGGAGGCGCTCCATGCCATTGACTGAGATGCCCTTCTGTGATGCCAAATTCACTACATGTGCAGAGCACCCTACCTGTGGTCCCAGTCCTGCCTCATTCACTGCATTTATTTGATTTTTGGCATTATCACGTGTGACTGGGATATCTTTATCTTCCATTCCTCCACTGCTTGTGTCAGTACCTGTGCAAGGAGACTCTCGTAGAGGGGGCGTGTCTTCTCATCTGCCAGTCTGCTGTGATGAAGTGAGCGCTTATCGTCACATAGTTCCCCTGGACGTCCACCCGTCTGTCGTGAGCACAACAGATGATGCTCTGGATAGTTCATCCACAACTTTTTTCTTCTCCTGCTCATAAAGATCTGGCACAATCTTATCGCTGAAGTGGGTGCGCGACGGGATGTCGTAACGTGGCTCAAGCACGTTCAGAATGTGTTTGAAACCCTCGTTTTGCACAACGGTGTCTGCACCAATAAACACACCGATTCAAGCTCCTACGTTACTCCGCTGAATATAAAAAATAACGCGTTAGATTACTAGTTACCGCCGAAACTAACGACGTTACAGTAACGCGTTACTTTGTAACGCGTTAGTCCCAACACTGGTCATAAATAAGAAACAGGCTTCAGCCTATTTCTTTTGAACATTGTGTTGCATGTTTGCCGTTTTTTTTCTTTTTATCTTGTTTCTCGATTAACATAATTGATGTCAACCCAACTGCTCAAATTAACTAACTAAGACAAAATTGAAATTCATGTCACATCAGGGCAAAAACATCGGAGGTGACCTGGACTGTGAACATAACCTGTCTGATGTTTATCTGCCTGTGGATTACTGTAAGACTTCCAAGGTGGCTTTGATTCATGTTTGTGTTTATCAAACTTTAGTGTTTACTAAGCCTGCAGTCATAATTCTATCTTAAAATGCACATGTAACATGCATCAGGAGTACGTTAGTAAACCTCACTCCCTGACAACTTCATGAGTAGTGATGGCTGCTGGGCTGCCAGCTGGGGCTTTTAGCTCAGTGATCAGCGCATTCACCTCTCACACCAACGACCAGGGTCCGCCTCTCTGTGCAGGTGATGAAGGTAAAGGGCCAGACCAGCTGTGTTACACTGATGCCGTGACCCGGATGAGAGTGAGGTTTAAAGGGATGAGTATAACAGGGGCCAGACATTGTGGCTGCGCAGTAAACCTCACTCTACGACTAGGGATGCAACTAACGATTATTTCGATAGTTGGTTAGTCAACGATTTTCTTAAACATTAGTCTACTAATTGGATAATAAAGTGTACACATTTAATTGTTGTAATTTTTCTAAATGCTAAATTCTAAATGTGACTTTTAAATGCAGCTTAAATTATTTTAGGCATATACTTACTAATAACAAATATGACACATTAATTAATAAATATTTATTTATACTTTAACTGTGCTGCTCATTCAGCTCTTACAAAAATTCAAATGACAGGTTTCAGTTCAACGTGAAACCAAGATGGTGGACTGAGTGGCTGAGGCTTTCTGGAGGAGTTTAACGTTTACGGTTTTATAGCCATGTATCGAATGTAGCATCAAATACATCAAGGAACTGTTTTTCTTTAGAGTGATGGAGTGTTATCTGAAGTGAAGATTGAAGACTTGAGAGAACGTGAAGGATCAAAGCTAATGCTAGTTAGCGTAGCTTGCTGGCTGCTAACAAAGAGACGCAGCGGTTTCAAAACACATCGCTAAGCAGAGATCAAGTTGAGGAGTTGAAGAGGAACTTTGTCGGACAAAAGAGGAGAGTGAGCGACAACATCAACTACTGGACGCTTTTTTCAACAAATATCAAGTTGAAGACTGAGGGCTGGAGCGGCGGCGACAGAGAGGGCGCTAACGAAAGGCCGGCGGGCAAGAGCGGCGGCGACAGAGAGGGCGCTAACGAAAGGCCGGCGGGCAAGAGCGGCGGTGGGACCCTGCGGCAGATGGCGGCGGCGAGGTCCGGCGAGCGACGGCAGCGGGGCGGCGAGGGAGAGGCCCGGCTGGCGAGACCGGCAGGTGGCGACGGCAAAGCCCAGAGAGGAGAGAGTCTAGCGCAAGGTTTGCCAGGCCAGACGGGACCCCATCGGGAACATCTGCGTCCTTGGTGCCAGATTACACCCACCGGAGGCGGCAGTCGCCCATCGCAGCCAGGATCAACATGGGACCAAAGAAGGTGCTCTCTCCCGAGGAGGGTAAGGATATAAGGAGAGCGCTTGAATTTCTGACAGCGGAGGTGTCAACTATCAAGCAATACCAACAAACAATTATGCAGCTGGTGGAGGAGGTAAAAATGATATGCATCAAGAATGATGCAAAGGAACAACAAAAACAGCAATTAACGGACCGAGTAGACGAGTTGGAACAGCACACAAGAATAAACGACGTCATAAAGATGAGGCTTCACATTAAGCCCCGTTCATATGCTCGGGCGGTGACCGCCAGTGGTGGAGAGCAGCCTGGGAATTTGGACAACATCTCCACGGAGAGGCAAGTGGCAGTGTTCATGGAGTCCAAGGGCATACTCATGGACATGGCAAATGTGGAAGCTTGCCACCCACTCCATAAGAAGCAGGATGGATCGGCACTAGCAATAATAATGAGGTTCGTCAATAGAAAATATAAAACTGTATTACTAAAGCAAAGGAGGAAGCTAAAAGAAACAGGTATGTACATACATGAACATTTAACAAAGACAAACGCAGACATAGCCAGAAAAGCACGTAACCTAAGAAAACAAGGCAAAATACAACAAACATGGACAACAAAATAGTAAACTAAACGGAACACCAGAGGAAGCAAGAGTAATAGTCATAAGAAAAATAGCTGAGCTGGGTAAATATCAATAACGACAAAAGAAATAAACACAACCATGACACAATCAAGCAACACAATCAGACAGGGAATTTATAACCTTTTCCGGCATTGATTATAATAGTGTGGAATTGGACAGTGCTATAGATAAAGACACAATTTTTTTTTCTCACATTGACAATAATTGTTTATATTATACAGAAGTACAGTACAACACCAACATTAATTCCAATGACAAACTGTCAATTATTCATATTAACTGCAGAAGCTTGTATGCTAATTTCAACAATATGAAATCATTTTTGGAACAATTTAAAGAACCCTTCAAAGTTATCGCTGTATCAGAGACATGGATGGATACAAAAAAAGGAATGAACTTCGAACTAGAAGGATATGAACTCAATTACATTAATAGCGTCAATAAGAACGGACGCGGAGTTGCGGTGTATGTGATGAAGGACCTCCGCTACAAGGTGGTAAAAAAATGTCACTGGCTTTTGACAGTATTTTAGAATGTATAACCATTGAGATATGTCATGATATAAGCAAAACTGTATTGATCAGTTGTATATATAGGGCACCCAACTCAAGCATTGAAGGATTTGAAGACTGGATTAAGGGAACTTTCAATGAAATCAGTCAAAAAGTATTTTTTTTATGTGGAGACTTCAATATTGATATCTTGAATCCCAATAAGCAAAAGTACTTTGAAGACTTCACAGATACAATGTATGGTATGAGTTTGTATCCCCAAATCACAAGGCCAAGCAGAATAGCAAGTCACAATGACTTATTGACAATATCTTTACTAATGTCTTTGATATTTATACAACAAGTAGACTGCTAACAAACGACATCAGCGACCTGCCAGTTATCACTGTTTATGATGGGAACTACAGGAAAAAGAACATTGACAAAAAGACTTTTCAAAGGAATAAATTATTTCTTTGAAGAAGGATCTGAGGAAACAACGTTGGGACAATGTGTACAATGAAGATGATGTAGCTGATGCATATGGGAATTTTTTCAACACATTTCTAACACTCTATGACAAACATTGTCCATGAAAAGAACTTAGTAAGAAGCAAAAGAAAAACAACCAACCATGGATGACAAAAAGACTGAAAAATGCTTGTAACAAAAAAAATGACTAAATCAAATATTTATAACACAAAGATGTAGAGGCAGAAAATAAGTATAACACATATAAAACAAGCTAATTAGCATAATATATACATGTAATAAATAGGGTTACCCACATATGCGGTCCTCTCCAAGGTTTCTCATAGTCATTCACATTGACGTCCCACTGGGGTGAGTTTTCCTTGCCCGTATGTGGGCTCTGTACCAAGGATGTCGTTGTGGCTTGTACAGCCCTTTGAGACACTTGTGATTTAGGGCTATATAAATAAACATTGATTGATTGATTGATAATACTACAGTCAATTATTAAACAAGAACAGAAACAACATGAAAGCAACATGGGGCATCCTAAATAACAATTAAAAATGGTGCTAAGAAGATTACCCCCAGTACTTTCTAGATGGAAATACAAAAAAAGACAATATGAACCAAATAGTTCAAACAATTTACTGATTATTTCGTGAATATCGGAACAAATCTGGAACAAAAAATTCCAAATGTAGATGATGGGTCAATTGAGGACTTGAGTGAGATCATAGACAGAAATCCCAACTCAATGTTCCTTAAGAACGTGACAAAAGAAGAAATAATCAAAATTGTAAAAAATAATGTAATCCAAGACCTCAACCAACTGTCACGGAATAGATATGGTAACGACAAAAAAGGTTATAGAAGAAATTTCAGAACCTCTAACATACATTAGCAACAGGCAAATTCCCAGACAAAATGAAAATTGCGAAAGTTGTACCAATTTATAAAAATGGAGACATACATCAGTTTACTAACTACAGATTTGTTTCACTGTCTTCCAAAATCATGGAAAAACTATTCAATAACCGATTAGACAAATTTATCATCAAAAGTGGAACGCTCGTGGGCAACCAATATGGATTCCGAGCAAATATCTCTACATTGATAGCATTAATCAAAATAACAGAGGAAATTACCAATGCAATAGATGGTAAAGAATGTGCAGTCGTGGATCTTTCAAAAGCATTTGATACAATTAATCATGATATTTTAATAAAAAAATTAGAACGATATGGAATAAGAGGATTGGGTTAGAAGCTATTCAACCAACAGGAAGCAAAACATGAAGATATGAAAATATGGCAACACAGCTAGATATATATTGTGGTTTGCAACCTGTATGTTACTCCAACAAAGCACTGCACAAGTACCAAGCAAAACAGTGATTGATATGACTAGATCAGAAGAAACTAAACTCGGCTCTAAGAATGGAGAGTAATGGAGACTGAACACAAGATTTAAGTTTAAGTGGTACCAAATTATATTAAAGAATAATAGAAAAAATAAACAAACAAACATTAAACATGTAAATTCGGATGGCCATTCACACATTCAACAATTCACAGAACGTTCAGTATTTACAATATCAGTGTACTTGATTCAGTCCTTGTTTTCTACCAACGATGGTGTAAGCGCAACACGAGTTCAGAGTTCATTAAACGGGCCCCGCAAAGTCCACGTTGTGGTGGCAGCGTCAAGAGGGGTTTTAGTGAAGGGACGGGGGAAAAGTGAATGTTCAGGAGGACCGCAATGAACACGTTGCGTTTTGGTAAAAAAAGGGGAAAACAGAGGGCGGCTGCTGAGGAGCCTCCTACCAGCCCGGGGCTCGGTTGGGTGGATTCAGTTCAGTTCAGGTGGTTCGGTTCCAGGCATAAAGCTTCAGACTCTAGTTCAGGGCTCTAAGCTCGCCATCCAACCTGGCCTGTATAAAAGGGCAGGACCAGTCAAGTTTCCAGTGCGCACACATAAGAAAATACATTCAACTACTAAATACTAAATAATACTACTGTATTCAAATAGCAAAGTATATTCCTTAATATTGTACAATAAATAATTCATAAATCCAATTAGAATAAATATTGTAATAATTGTTATATCAAAATATTCATTTATCTAATGGTATCAAAATGTAAACACTGCATCCACAAATAAGGTGCATAGCAGACACAGTGGTTGGAAAGCATCATAAAGTGCCTTGGATGCAAAGCACTGATAACCATCAAAGCAAGTAAAACAAACCAGGAACAATCAGACAATTGCTGACAGTGATAACGTTTCATTCATTGGGTTAACTATATTCAGAGAAACCGGGCATATAAGTAGATGCTAACATCTCCATTCAAAACGAATGCAGCGGCTAGGGTACATAAAGCTACACAAACGCAACTCACCAATTCCGCAGATAATTCACACTGAAACACTTTCGAGTGACGACCCACGGCTCCGGTAGTCGGCTCCTACAGTTCGACATTATTACATTTCAGTTTAGAAGGCTTAGTTAATAATTAAAGCGTAAAACCGAGTCACATACCTGCAGCAACCTCACACAGCGTGTCCCTCCCGCTCTTACCGGTAGCAGCTCACTACCGGGTATTATGCTAGTCTGATAGCCGCAACCCTAATGACGCACGCAAGGACAGCTTAGACGACGAAAATAAATAGAAAGGATATTTAATGGGATTTTGTCACCCGAGTTACATGGTGTACGCTAGGGATCAAAACTGGGACCAAAATTGTTTAATCTTTACATAAACGACATTTGTAAAGTTACGAAGGACTTAACGTTTTTTTTTTTTTTGCAGATTGTCGGGAACTCGCATGACTGCGATAGTTGTGAACCCAAGATGCAGGAAACAGGAGGTTGACGAGCAAGTAAGAGTTTTTATTATGCTTAAACAAGGAGGAAGCAGTTGTGCATGCAACGGTTCTCAACGTAATCAATCCTCGAGCACTGAGGAACAGGTGGGGCAGGCATAAATAGCCGCCTGATTGGCAACTGCAACCAGGTGTGCTCGGCTGCCATTCAGGGACAGGTGAGGGGAACGAGCGCTCAGGGAGACATGCAGGAAATGCAACAAATATAAGAGCGCTGACAGGAAATAAACACCAAACAAGGAAACACAAACAGAAGTGAATTGACAGATCGTCACACAGATGACACAACTGCTTTTTGTTCAGGAAAGAACACACAGAAGCTAATACAAATAATAACAGAAGGAATTAACACATTAAAAAGATGGTTTGACAAAAATAGACTCTCTTTGAATCTCAGTAAAACTAAAACAATGCTATTCGGTAACAGTACAAAAGAGCATCATACACAAATACAAATAGACGGAGTAATCATTGAAAGGGTAAGAGAAACTAGATTTTTGGGTGTAATAATAGATGATCAAATTAACTGGAAATATCATGTATAAAATATGCAACTTAACGTGGCAAGAAATATTTCAATAATGAATAAAGCAAAATATGTTTTGGACCAAAAGTCACTCCATATTCTCTACTGCTCGCTAGTGTTACCATATCTGAGTTATTGTGCAGAAATATGGGGAAATAACTACAGATGTGCAATTCATTCACTAACTGTGTTACAAAAAAGATCAGTTGAACTGATACATAATGCTGGATATAGAGAACATAAAAACACTTTACTGTTGAATCAAAACATTTTTAATTCAACGATTTGGTAAAATTGCAAACAGCTAAAATGATGTACAAAGCAAACTATAACCTGCTACCCAAAAATGTACAACAATTCTTCTCAACTAAAGAGGAGAAATATAACCTTAAAGGAAAAACTAACTTAAAACATTTGTATGCACATACAACACTAAAACCTTGAATATATCAGTATGTGGAATTCAATTATGGAATGGATAAGTTAAACAATGTACTAATATGATCCAGTCTAAGAGGTTGTGCAAATTAAAAGTGCTTACAAAGTACAACGAAGAAGAATTATGAGAAATACCGTCAACCTTATTGAAAACGGGATATTCTTCATCTTATTATGTTAATCATGACTGACTTAATTATCTATACAAGAACTGCTGTATTAATTATTCACTGATGTCATTGTGCTACAAAAAGAAGACAGTAAATGAACATATGTATTTGTAAACACTGAAGTGGGAAAGGGGTAGGATTAAATAAGCTTTGCTTCTTCCTACTCCTTTTCGGACATGATGTAAAGAGAAATGATATGACATTATGTGTGATGTATTATACTGTAAGTGTGTTCATGTTCGAAATAAACTAAACTCAATCAAACAATTAAAATGTCCATTCAAAAGAAAGGAAATGCAAAGTGCTAAAACAACAAAAAAAACAATTAACCTCGTTTATGTGTTAAAAAAAAAAAAAAAAAAGAGTTAAAATAGCAGCAATGAAAACCAACAACATAAAACTAAATCTAACTTCTTCAAAATGAAAAGCATTGTGCGATGTTTAAAAAGCTGCACACTGGTATATTGACTATTGATTAACTCTTGGCAGTTTTAGCACTCTAATAAACTCAATGTGTAGAATTGTATCTTTGATTAATTCTTAAAATGTTGGCTATTTAATAGATTGTATCTTTAATCTTATGATACCTCCACATTGGTGCCTGTAAGTCTCTGTGTTTGTTAAAGTGCCTTTTTTTTTTAAGGCATTGCAAATTGAAGCTGCTTTAAAACATACTTGAATTGACGTAGAGAAAGTTTAACCTGACTTTGGCTAAAGTTAAACTTGTTTTTCACACAACTTTGTGTCACTCTTGTTAGCTCGCCAGCAAGGTAAGATCTAACAGAGTTCGTAGGAAGCAAAAAGCTGTGTCCGCATCCTCCCTTCAAATGTCCGACCACGCAGTCTGATAGTTTATATATCAATGATGAAATCTTAACATTATAACACATGCCAATACGGCCGGGTTAACTTATAAAGTGACATTTTAAATTTGCCGCTAAACTTCCGGTTCGAAACGCCTCTGAGGATGACGTATGCGCGTGACGTAGACCGGCGAACACGGGTATGCCTTCCACATTGAAGCCAATACGAAAAAGCTCTGTTTTCATTTCATAATTCCACAGTATTCTGGACATCTGTGTTCGTGAATCTGTTTCAATCATGTTCATTGCATTATGGAGAAGGAAGCCGAGCAAGCAAAGAAGAAAGTTGTCGGTGCGAAATGGACGTATTTTTCGAACGTAGTCAGCCACAACAGTACACAGCCGGCGCTTCTTTGTTTACATTCCCGAAAGATGCAGTCAAGATGGAAGAACTCGGATAACAGAGACTCTAACCAGGAGGACTTTTGACTTGGACACACAGACGCCTGTAGAGAACTGGGACAACACAGACTCTTACCAGGATTACTTTGATTTGGATGACAAAGACGCAGACGTGCTACTGTGAGTATGCAGCTTTGGCTTTTTTTTGCGTATGTACGTAACTTTTTTTAAATATATAAGCTTTATGAACCTTGGGTTAGGTGAACGGTCTTTTGGGCTGAGTGATTGTGTGTGTTGATCAGGTGTTTGAATTGTATTGGCGTGTTCTATGGAGCTAGGAGCTAGCATAGGAGCTAGGAGCTAGCATAACACGTACCGTACCGTACGTGCGCGTCACGTACGTAACTTTTTAAAAATATATAAGCTTTATGAACCTTGGGTTAGGTGAACGGTCTTTTGGGCTGAGTGATTGTGTGTGTTGATCAGGTGTTTGAATTGTATTGGCGTGTTCTATGGAGCTAGGAGCTAGCAGAGGAGCTAGGAGCTAGCATAACAAACACGCAGGTGTTTTTATGCAGGATTAATTTGTGGCATATTAAATATAAGCCTGGTTGTGTTGTGGCTAATAGAGTATATATATGTCTTGTGTTTATTTACTGTTGTAGTCATTCCCAGCTGAATATCAGGTCACCCCCGGCTCTCACAGCATCTTCCCTATCTGAATAGCTTCAACTCCCCACTAGTCCTTCACTTGCACTTTACTCATCCACAAATCTTTCATCCTCGCTCAAATTAATGGGGAAATTGTCGCTTTCTCGGTCCGAATCTCTCTCACTTCATGCGGACATCATTGTAAACAATAGGGAACTTTGCGTATATGTTCAACTGACTATGTCACGCTACTTCCGGTAGGGGCAAGCCTTTTTTTTATCAGATACCAAAAGTTGCAATCTTTATCGTCGTTGTTCTATACTAAATCCTTTGAGCAAAAATATGGCAATATCGCGAAATGATCAAGTATGACACATAGAATAGATCTGCTATCTCCGTTTAAATTAAAAAAAATCATTTCAGTAGGCCTTTAAATACTTGTGCATCACAGATGTACTGCCATAAAAACAAGGTCCGCTTTGCAAAATGAGCAAGGTATTCATGTTTTTAACAAGAATAAGAGGGAATATCCTCAAACTTTACATGTTATCACTGGCAATGAGTGACCCACTTCAATCAATCAATGTGTATTTATATAGCCCTAAATCACAAGTGTCTCAAAGGGCTGACGGGAAAAACACGAGTGATGACGTCACGACTATTGTCCACAAATAAAATTGACAAATTTTATTTTCGACATTTTTGTCAACTAATCGTTGCGGCTGTTACCTACAGCGGGGGAAGGAGACGACACCACACGGAGGATCAAGTCAACAGGTTTATTTAAACCTTTGATGAGTGTGTGGGAGGTGTATGCTACTCTAAGTGTGTGGTGCCAGACGATGTGTAGAATTAATAATGTAAATGTTACCAGGGTTGTTGTAAGTGCGTGTTGGATGAATATTTCGCTAGTCCAGAGGGGAGAGGCAAAAAGGTAATCCGTGGGCAGGCTAGTGGTCGTGGGCTGGAGAGAGGCAACAAGGTCTGTGTCCAAGCAGAGGTCGAGGATCGAGGGTGGCAGTCCAGAATCCAGAGGGAAGTCGAGGTACACAACTCGAACACGGGGAAACAGGAAGGACACTGTGGAGAACACAAAGGACATGAGACACGGGACAGAGAGGTAGCAAGGACAGCAAGTACGCCGGAGGGGAAGCCAGAGACGGGATGCTTACTGCAAAGAGTTAGACAACGTTCCGGCGTAGGCTCCTTGGTTCTGCTGGTCTTTATACTGCTTGTTGTAATTAGTACCAGGTGCGCGGATTGAAGATTGTCTGCAGTTTTGCCGTTGCGTGGGCGTGAAGCACCCAGCGCGAGCAGGGGTGTGTCCTGGCGTGCTGCCAGCAGAGTTGCTGGCAGACCAGGCTGCAGAAGAAAAGCGGGTTCGTATCCGCGCCGTGACAGCAACTCTAACTTCAAGAGTAGTGCTGGCTGCATGGCTGCTAGCTCGGGCTTTTAGCCCAGTGGTCAGCACACTTTCCTTTCAATACGAAAAGGCCAATGTTTGCGTTCCTGTGCAGAATGTGATAAAAAGGTATGTGGCCAAACTAGCTGGATTACACACACAAAAAGGGAGCATTGTACAATCCTGATTTTGTCATGAAAATAGTTAATGGTGCCGTTAGAACAGCAAGGGGCTAAAAAATGTCAAAATAAAGTTCACTTGCTCAAATCTATCATTATCTACAGATCACTGATTAAAAACTATTGTTTGGCAGACTTAATAACATGACTATAAGTACAAAAACATGAAGGTTTGAGCACAATAAACCAAAGCACAGATGGTGATCACTGTCAAATGACCTTTGTGTGTGTGTTTTCAGGTGGGTTACTATAATAGAAAGAAGATAGTGCTGATATGAAAGCTCAGATTTCCCTTGAGACAATGGAGGACATGGGCTCATACACGCGTACACACAATGGGAGCCTCCGAGTCTGGTGTGTTGAATGATTAATGTCCCAAGCCAAGCCGCATCACAAAGCTTTGCCAGCCAAGCCGCAGCCGCTTGGAACTCTGTTTTGAAAGCTACTCTGGGGGGAAAAGTCATCCATAATATACGGTTACTTGCAATGCGACTTGCCGTTACATTACAATTTATTTTTTTATTAAATACGAGTTGGATGAATCATAACTGGTGACCATAAAACACTGGGCTCGGGCTGTATTAAATGGAAAATATTGCGGAACAAAGACCAAAATAAAAGTAACATTTGTCTAAAGTTAGGGTGCACGCTTTAGGTTTGTTGGCATGTCAGATAAGAACCGTGTTGCCTCCAACGGCCGTGAAAATAAACCTCCCACTCTCATGCTTCCTGTGTTAAAAATAACGTTCACAATATAAAAAATTCTCATGAATTTTAATCCATCCATTCGTTTTCTACCGCGCCTGTTCAAGAAGTCGCATTAATGGTAAGAATGTCACGGCGCATGCGCAATCCCTCATGTCTTCTGCTGCAAGCTCGGCTGGCACCTCCACTAGAAGCGCGCCTGTACACGCTCCCGCTCGCTCTGGCCATGTGCCGGCAAAGCTGCAGGCATTCACTAATCAGCGCACCTGGGACTAATGAGGAAAGACAGCATAAAGACCAGCGTACCCGAAGATCTAGTGCCGGAACGTAGTTCACTCTCGTAGTAAGCATCCCGTCTCTGGCTTCCCTTCCACGTACTTTCTCTCTCTCTCTGCTCTCTCTCTCTGTGCCTTCCCTGTTCCCGTGTCTTATGTCCTTTGTGTGCCCCACGGTGCTTCCCCTGTTTCCAGTGATCGAGCTGTATGCCTCGACTTCCCTATGGATTCTGGACTGCCTCCCTCGATCCTCGACCCCTGCTTGGCGAGGACCTCGTTGCTTCTCTCCAGCCCCCAACGACTCGCCTGCCCACGGACTGCCTTCTTGCCTTACCCCTTTGGTCTGACGAAGGATTCATCCAACACGCACTTACAACCTCTGGTAACATTTACATGGTTAATTCTACACATCATCTTAGACTTTTCACTTAGAGTAGCATACACATCCCACCTATTCATCAGATTCAATAAACCTATTGAACTGATTCCTGCCATTGTGCCGTCTCCGTCCCCCGCCCTACGTAACAAAAAAGTATTTAATTAATTATTGGTTAGCTTCAGAATAACAATGTTATTAAAACAATAATAAGAGACTTATACTCTAAAAATGTTGGTCTTACTTAAAAATGCACAAATTAAGTTGTATTCAGTGTTAAAAATGATTATATGGCTCTCTCGGAAATACATTTTAAAATATTTGGCTTTCATGGCTCTCTCAGCCAAAAAGGTTCTCGACCCCTGCACTAGCTAGTTCACTATATTTTCCGTAAAAAAAACTATGTCTTCTATTTCGGAATCTTGTCCGACGAAAATAAAATTTAAATAAGAAGAAGACATAATCAACCGAATAAAACTAGCTTGTCCACTACTGGCATACATTGGGCCTGCTCTACTAAGATCCAAATACCACGCGTTAAACAGAGTGTGCAAGCTATAACATTGTGTGCACTATTAGTGGGCGTGTTGCGTGTGAGCAAGAAAGCAATGAATAGCCGCCACCTTGATATTTCCACGCTGACACGACAAGCCACGCAATAAATTCAAAGATACTGTATAAAGAAAAAACAATTTGATGACTGCAAACCGCAAATATAAAGTTTAAGTAAAAGATGTAGGTTCAAACTGTGGAAAGATAAGTCATACTGAATCATTGTGGTTTTATAGTGTCAGTATGTTCATGACAGTAGTTCCTGACGATTTACGAAGCTATCCGCTGGTCCTCATGGGAAATGTGGTCTTCCTTCAGGCAAAACACTACTGCTTTGGTCCACTGGCGCTGCTAAAATCAACTAAAACTAAAAGGGGAACTGTACTTTTTTTGGAATGTTGCCTATCGTTCACAATCATTATGAAAGACAGGACGACGGATGGATTTTTTTTTTACGCATTCGAAATATTAAATAAACGTAAACAAAAGTTTGCTTACAGCGGAGCCAATGGGAGCTAGGGATGATGTTTGACAAGAAATTATCGAGTTCGAGCCTATTATAGAATCCTCTTATCAAACCGATTCCTTATCGATTCTCTTATCGAGTCCAGATAGGTTGTTGTATATGGAAAAACACACAATATTTGGTTTAACAAATCACTTCACATTCTCTACTGCTCGCTACTATAGTATTACCATACCATTGTGCAGAAATGTGGGGAAATAACTACAAATGTGCGCTACATTCGTTAACCGTGTTACAAAAAAGATCAATTAGACTGATACATAATTTTGGATATAGAGAACATACAAACACTTTATTTATTGAGTCAAAATATTAAAGTTCGATGATTTGGTAAAATTGCAAACAGCTAAAATGATATGGAATTAAATGATGGAATGGATTAAGTAAATAAGTTAAACATTGTACTGATATGATCCACTTTAAGAGGTTGTTCAAATGAATAGTGCTTACAAAGTACGAAGAAGAAGAATTATGAGAAATATTTTCAACCTTATTGAAAATAAGATATTCTTCATCTCAGTACATTAATAATGACTGAATTAATTAATTACATATTACAAAACGGTTGTATATACTAATTCACAGATATTTTATTACAAAAAGGTCAGTAAATGATGTATATATTTGTCGGATCATTGTTTTGTTTAGTTAGGTTCTGTTAGTTTTGGACTTCCTTAGATGTTTTGTGCACTTCGGGGGTTTGTTTTAGTCACCATGGTTACTTATGATTTTCACCTGCCTTGTACACGCACCTGTTGCTTATCAGAGACTCTATTTAAGCCTGTCTTTTCCGGTCACTCGTCGTGGCTTCATTTTTTGCATTTGCAACAGTTACGTTATCATTCTGGTTTTCGAGCTCATGATTCCTGTGCTAAAGTTACCTTAGCTTCTAGTATTCCTGTGCTAAGTAAGTTTTTGCTTTAGCTTCTCGTGCGAACAGCACACTTTCCTTTTGTTCCGTTCCTGTCTGTTGTAATGTGTATGATTTATGAGAAATAAATCATCTCCTACGTGCACGCTTTCATCCGGAGCCCTCAGTTTTGCGTCCCGGGAACTAACCGCAGCACGCTGCACCCCACCGTGACAAATGACTGAGCTACGTGACGTCATTTCTTGTGATGTCACACGGGGCATTTCTTGTCGGGATGGGAGTCGTTCTCAGGGATTCGAATAAAGAACCAACTCTTTTTGTTTATTATAGTGGTCTCGATAACGGGTACCGGTTCTCAAAAAGGGATTCGAGTCCGAGGACTCGGTTCTTTTCTTATCGAACAACCGGGAAAACCGGTTTCGAGCATCATCCCTAATGGGAGCTCCACTATTCCGCGCATAAAATCTGATAGATGTCCATTGACAAAAGCGGCAAGTATTAGTAATATTGTTATCATAAGCGCTAACACAGACAAACTATTTATGGCGGCCACATAGTCACTTCCATGTCTCCTTATGTTTATATAATCGAGTGGTTTGTTGTTTCGTAGATTCCCTGCTCCCTGTAAGTTTATTCTAGATCATAAATCATGCATCTCACCTGGACATGAGACGTGTGAGTAGGTAATCCGACAAGTTGGGACACTTTGACAGCCAATTTAGGACCTGGAAACAACGCAAATGACATGAAAAGCGCTTGTTCCCCCTGCTCCCCACCCTTTTTCTTCACAAGGATTATGAGTTATTCTTCATCTAAATGGGAATATATGAATATCCCAACAGTCGGCATCTTAATGACAGCAGAAATTTTACAGTACATGATATTTTATTATATTTAAAGTCTGCAGTGAGTAATATTCAGTGATGAAGAAAAAAAACGCTAACCTTGTGATGCATTTTTTAAATTAATGCGCTATTTTTCGGCACCTTTAAAAATCAATAAGCCCACATCAGCAATTACAACATATCATACATGTTACTGTCAAAATTTAAATAATTGTAAAAACGTATTAAACGTGAAAAAATTCAGAAATTAAATATCTGAGTTCTACAAATTGTGGGTTCAAATATATTTTTTAAAGAAATAAAATATTTGAATCCACAATTTGTAGCACACAACCGACGCTGTATTGGTTGATTCGGGTGGAAGTGGCTTGGCAAACCATCTCAACGCCGGACAGTTTAGTGAGCTTCCGGGGTCAGCCAACCTCGTCTCACAAGATCTAGTTTCTCTTTAAATATTCTTCTTGAAAATGGCCTTGAAAATATATATCTGCTACCTATTCAACATTTTGCGCTCCTTCTTTGTTGGTTATTAAAGTGAGTACCGGTGATTTCTCTGCTATGGTTCATGTGCTACTTCCTGCTTTTGCAAATCACAACTTGTGATTGGATATTCACTTGGGAGTGTAAAGTCAGTATCCAATCACAGTGACATTTAACGTAAAGCTACCTAGGTGGGCTACTGTCAACATCTTGTGATCTGATTGGTTATCGCAACTGTCTATCAACTGAATGTCCTCCGTTTATTTACACTGCACAGCCGCCGCTAATCTTGAGTCAGAAGGCCTCATTTAGCAATAAGATCGCTAAATTCTGGTTGGATAAAAGCTCTAACGTAAATACAAGCAACGCTTGAGACTAATATGACATGAAGAGAATATGATGAATACTTTTATATATTTATGGAAAGTAAATTACAAATAAAATTACATTTTATTAATTTATGATCATGATTTATGTTAGGCCAGCAGAGAAGACCTTGCTGGCCTTGACGGCACACCACTGGAGCTTAATGTTGCACCCATTATTATTATTATTATTTGGCAACTTCTACCGGAGTATGTGCTTCAGTATATTGTTATACTAGAACAAACACTTTGTGATGTTTGGAGTTTCACCTGCTCTAATACAATTTCGATATTTCAATTAAGATATTGTTTTGTTTAATTTCCCTTTCTGTAATGCTTTGAATTACACTGAAATACTTGGAAAATAATATCTGCAGTGTTTTCTTAATAAACAAAGTTGTTTTTTCTTCTAGGTATAAACCCTGTATTGACATTCTACACAGTTGGAAATCTAAATCTAAAATGTAGATTTAGATTTAAGATTTAGGTTTTCATTTAACATATAGGTTTAGATGGAATATGTAGGTTCAGATTTACATAGAGATTCATATTTTAAATACAGATTTATATTTGACATTTAGGTTTAGATCGACCATTGTTAAACGAGCAACTTAATTTACAACATGAATATTTTATTTGTTAAAAAAAATGTCACTACTACAAAAAACTAAAATATCAAGTGGCTCAAGAAGATCAGAACATAAATAATTGATAAAAACACAATTTTAAGTAATATAAAAAAAACAATAATAAAAAACTGAATATCAAGATATTTAAGAGACTTTCTCACAATCCGTTTACAAAAGTGTTTTAGAATTGTTTAAGTGTGTATATGAATACTTTCGATGAATTTGTAATTTATTTTAGCGCGAAAGTAAAACAACGTTATGCCTGTGCTTTTGTTCTTCATGTTATGATAGCTCGTTGTTACCATACCATACCATACCATACCAACTTTATTTATAAAGCCCTTTAAAAACAACCACAGTTGAAAGACAAAGGGCTGTACACCACAAAGAAATAAAGGCAAAGGACTGACTAAAAAATACAATTTAAAACAGAAGTAAAATACACATTAAAAAGCAAATACAAAATTACCCTAAGAACAATTTTGTTAGATAAAAAGCAGTTAAAAAAGTTAAAAGTTAAAAACAGTTTAAAGTCTCATGCTGGGTTAAAAGCCAGTGAATAAAAATGGGTTTTAAGAAGGGTCTTAAAAATAGCCAAAGAAGGGGCCTGTCTCACATGGAGTGGAAGATCATTCCAGAATTTGGGGCCCGCAACAGAGAAGGCTCTGTCCCCCCCTGTGCTTACGCTTGGATTTGGGTACCTCCAGGATCAGCTGATCAGCTGACCTGAGGGACCGGGTGGGGGCATAGAGGTGGAGCAGCTCAGAGAGGTAAGGTGGGGCAAGACCATGTAAGGATTTAAAAACAAGTAAGATCATTTTAAAATGGACTCTAAAAGACACAGGCAGCCAGTGGAGGGAGGCTAAAACAGGAGTAATGTGCTCTCTTTTTCTTGTGTTTGTTAAAAGTCGGGCAGCTGCATTTTGGACCAGCTGCAGACGTGAGAGGGAGGACTGACTAATTCCAAAATATAAAGCGTTACAGTAATCCAGCCGAGATGTGATGAAGGCATGGATTACTGTCTCAAACTGTTGCCTAGAAAGAAGGTTTTTAACCTTAGCCAGCTGACGTAAATAAAAAAAGCTGGCTTTCACCACTGTGCCAATCTGACGGTCCAATTTAAAATCACTGTCAATACGAAAACCCAGGTTGGTGATCATGGGCTTAACGTACAAATCCAAGGGGCCAAAGTCAACAGGGGGAAGCTCACCGGTACCACTAGGTCCAAACACTATTACTTCCGTCTTCTTTTCATTGAAGTTTAAGAAGTTTAGGGCCATCCAGGCTTCGATGTCATCAAGACAAGCAAGTAATGGCTGTATTGAAGAGGCATGATTTTTCTTTAACGGAAAATACATTTGTGTGTCATCAGCGTAACAATGAAAACAAATACCATGCTTTCTTAGGATTGAGCCCAGGGGAAGTAAATAAATAGAAAAGAGCAGTGGTCCTAAAACTGAGCCCTGTGGGACCCCACATGTTAAGGGAGCAACAGAAGATTCAGAACCAGCAACATTTACAGAGAAGGTCCTGTTAGTCAAATATGACTTCAGCCAACTCAGGGCAGTACCACAGATGCCCACTTGATGTTGTAGGCGGCTATTTAAAATATTATGGTTGTTGTTAGCATGCTGTAGCTTCCTCAGTTACAAGTTAGTATTTGTGTCGCTAATGTCAGATATAAAATATGGTTTGTTTAGGTCAAGACACCTTCAACTTGACTTAAACATAGCATATACTATATAGCGATGGTTGGTGCTCCCGTAATATTGATCGGCCAATACTCCGTAGGTCCGATACGGATATTGTATCGGAAGTGAAGTTGTATCGATACACCGGTAGTCTGTGATGTTCAATGTTTCATAAATCAAATTGTAAATCTTCATTAATGTACCGTACATTTTGGGTGTCTTCTGCAGTAAAAATCTGTAAAAAGTAATGTTGATTTTGAGTTGGTCTGTTGTACTCTGGTATAGTACTTAAAGCATGTAGTAATATACCTAACTACTAATACAATAGTTTTAGAATGTCGTGATTTGTCCTCCTTAAAGTTTGATTACATGGAAGCATAAAGCACATGTGTACGAACAAATTTACTTCAAACCTTGGACCTTGTTTCATTGATGTAGTCCAGAACAAGGCATTCAGTGATTGCCCAGCCGCGCTATCTTGATTGCCATGGTTACTGCTTTTCTGCCTGAGGACCAATCAGCCTGACTGGATGTCAATAAAACAGACTCTTTTCGCCTGCCTGGATGAAGTGACCCTTTGCAATTGGTGTTTGACCCTTGTCACGGTTCAAACAAGAAAATACACATCAGTGACAGAAAAGCACTGCTGTCAGCACACACAACCACCATGCAGACAGCAAGTTGCAAAGTGCACAAGTGAAAGAGAAAGAAGACTTTCTGAGCAAATGTTTACAAATGCTTTGAAGACCTCAAACCTGATGTTGGTGTGTGTGTGTGTGTGTGTGTGTGTGTGTGTGTGTGTGTGTGTGTGTGTGTGTGTGTGTGTGTGTGTGTGTGTGTGTGTGTGTGTGTGTGTGTGTGTGTGTGTGTGTGTGTGTGTGTGTGTGTGTGTGTGGAGATTAGTTTTTCTACCCTGGTGAGACCAAAAACCTGACGTTTGACTCCAGCTCAACCCGTTGGGTTCAATATTTGGTCCAAAGCATTGAAATCAATAGAAAACTGTCCTATGCATTTTTTATTTTTTTTGTATGGTCCCCTGGAGGTCAACTTTCATTGATTGATTGATTGATTGAGACTTTTATTAGTAGATTGTACAGTACAGTACATATTCCGTACAATTGACCACTAAATGGTAACACCCGAATACGTTTTTCAACTTGTTTAAGTCGGGGTCCACGTTAATCAGTTCATGGTACAAATATATACTATCAGCATAATACAGTCATCATAAAAGTTATTCATCAGAAGTATATACATTGAGTTATTTACAATCCGGGGGGTGGGATGTGGAGGGGGTTGGGGGGCGGGGGGTAGGTTAGGTTGCTATCAGCATATTGCAGTCATCATACAAGTTTATCATCTGAGAAATAGACATTGTAACAGTGTAGGTCTCACTTCGTAGGATATGTACAGCGAGCAGTGAACATAGTGAGCTCAGAAAGCATAAGAACAAGTATATACATTTGATTATTTACATTTGATTAATTACAATCCGGGGAGGTGGGATGTGGTGGGGGGAGGGTGTTAGTCTAGGGTTGTAGTTGCCTGGAGGTGTTCTTTTAGTGCGGTTTTGAAGGAGGGTATAGATGCACTTTCTTTTACACCTGTTGGGAGTGCATTCCATATTGATGTGGCATAGAAGGAGAATGAGTTAAGACCTTTGTTAGATCGGAATCTGGGTTTAACATGGTTAGTGGAGCTCCCTCTGGTGTTGTGGTTATGGCGGTCATTTACGTTCTGGAAGTAGTTTGACAAGTACTTCGTTATCAGGGAGGTGTAGCGGATTTTATAGACTAGGCTCATGATTTTTGTTTAATAAAATGTGTATGACAAGTGGTCAAACAGAGATACTTCAGTGTGTTTATTGGTCTCCAAGGGCAAATTGCTGACATATGAGTTTGTGCATGTGTGTGTGTGTAGCAATAGCAACAGTTCATATGTGACACAATCATGAAGTAAGAGCGCAGTGAAATGATGAAAGACACATGTTAATAGAAATAGGTGTATTCCAACAGACTGCATCCCTCTGTGTAATTGAAAGCAATTCCATTCATTGTCAAATGCGGAAGTGAACATGTTTATTGTCTAATTGTCTCAACACACCATGCACACTCACATGTTTGGCGCTAACATTACTTAACAATATGCAACTTTATTGACATTATTTGTCATTAAGCATCGGTCATATTTCCTTCTTCCGCAGTAAGAAAGGTGTCTGCACTGAGAGGCAGAGATGTGAGCGCGGCTTTCCCCCTGAGAGGCGTCGGATTGGTGGAATATTGACATCCTATAAATATTCATCTTTACACTTGGTGTGAGATTGAGTGTTCTCGTTTAAGATTTAGGTTTAGATTTAACATTTAGCACTCACATTTGACATTTAGCGCTCACATTAACATTCAAATTTAACATTCAAGTTTAGATTTAACATCTGGGTTCATATTTAAAATTTAGGTTCAGATTTACATACAGATTCATATTCAAAATACAGATTTATATTTAAAATTTAGGTTTAGATTTAACATTTAAATATAATATTTAGAGTCAACATTTAAACTTAAATGTAATTAGATTACCTGCGATGAGGTGGCGACTTGTCCAGGGTGTACCCCGCCTTCCGCCCGAATGCAGCTGAGATATGCTCCAGCACCCCCCCCCCGCTACCCCAAAAGGGACAAGCGGTAGAACATGGATGGATGGATGTAATTAGATTAGCTAAATCTGGGAAAAGTGAATTAAAACTGACTGATGAGCATATCTGCTAGAAAAGTGTGACTGAACTTTTACATTCGGCACCCAAAAAGTGGGGCGTGTTCAGTAAAACATCCAGGTACTAACACTATACTGCGTTATGCTGTACTTCTTTTCCAGTGTGGCGGCACTTAGAGTACAGGTATACTTAAAACACTGAGTGTGAAAACAAACTGTAAGTGTGCTGAATGTAAGTATGTAAGGTGCCTAGGGCCTGATGTAATAAAGGTTTGTGTGTACTAAAACATATGCAAACCTGATAGGACACGCAAAGCTTATGCGCTAAACGTGTGCAACGTGGATTGCGTCTGAAGAATAAGGCTTCTAGTCCATTTTGCGTCTCTGTCTTCATTAATATGCAAAATATAAGCTGATCATCAAAATGCCCACATTACTAGGAGAAGAAAATGCAAATTTAATTATTTAGCAAAGGCAATGTCATTTATCAACACTCATCACAGTTTTACAAGCACTGTTTAGCATGCAAACTGACAGTTCCACACACGGCTGTGAGAAAGGAGTGCTCGCGCTGCATAGACGATAGACAGACGAGAATTCAACACCCTATGTGTGTGTGTGAACATTTTGGACGGTCAGTAATAAAAAAATATTAAGACACATCGTCTATTCAGCAATATCATTTGTTTTTATTTCATAGCTTGCTGGGTGATTTACGTAAGGGGCTGATTAGAACTAATTTGATTGATTACTTTTGGGGGTTCTTAAGCATTTTTTTATGACATCCATTTTTTTCACATGGAATATACATTATTAAAATATTTCCTATATGAATAAAAGCTTCTCTAAGTATGCATGTTTTTGCGTCTTGAGTGGAGTAAATGCAGCATCTCTCCAATGAGCGCACCTTTGTCGGTAAAAAACAAAAAGTGGTTTCACAGTCAATGCACTGCACGACTGCTTCTAAAATACCCATAAAAAGTGGTACACGTCTCCTGTATGTTTGAAAACATAGCAAAACGGCAGAGGTAGAAGCGTGATAACATAAATGTGCAGTAAATGAGAGCGACTCCGTGGTGATGCCCCATAAAATACACGCAAAATCCTCATTTAAATAAGGTGGTCCGCACCACTTTACAATTGCACACGCAGTTTTAGTAAATCGCACGCAACACACCCACTAATAGTACACACTATTTTATAGATTGCACACGCTGTTTAGGGCATGGTATTGGGATTTTAGTTAATTAATCAGGCCCCAAGTGTAAGTATGTAAGCACAAAGTCTTAATTGTATTGTGGTAGGCAATCACAAACAGACAAAGAGTTATAATTATTCAGCACGGGCAATGTGATTTATTAAGTCTCAAAATTCTGCGGGCGCTGTTTTGAATACTTCATTTTAACATTGCGGTCTGCACCAGTTATCAATTGCACTCGCAGTCTTAGTAGATTACGCGCAACATGCCCACTAACGGTACACACCATTTTATAGTTTGCATACGCTGTTCAGGGCGTGGTATTTGGATCTTAGTCATTTAGGCACTAAATGCCAATCGGCTGCAGGTGTTTGTCATTTTTCCAACCTTAACCAGAAATAATGACATCCATGTGTGTGTTTGGATATACACTATATTGCCAAAAGTATTTGGCCACCCATCCAAATGATCAGAAACGGGTGTCCTAATCACTTGGCCCGGCCACAAGTGTATACAATCAAGCATTTAGGTATGGAGACTGTTTCTACAAACATTTGTGAAAGAATGGGCAGCTCTCAGGAGCTCAGTGTTTTCCAGCGTGGAACTGTCATTGGATGCCACCTGTGCAACAAATCCAGTCGTGAAATTTCCTCGCTCCTAAATATTCCAAAGTCAACTATCGGCTTTATTATAAGAAAAAAAAAGAGTTAGGGAACAACAGCAACTCAGCCACCAGGTGGTGGGCCATGTAAACTGACAGAGAGGGGTCAGCGGATGCTGAAGCGCATAGTGCAAAGAGGTCGCCGACTTTATGCACAGTCAGTTGCTACAGAGCTCCATACTTAATGCATACTTGCCAACCTTGAGACCTCCAATATCGGGAGGTGGGGGGTAGGGGGTGGGGGGTTGGTCGGGCGTGGTTGGGGGCGTGGTTATTTACAGCTAGAATTCACCAACTCGAGTATTTCATATATATTTCATATATATATATATATATATATATATATATATATATATATATATATATATATATATATATATATATATATATATATATATATATATATATATATATATATATATGTATGAAATACTTGACTTTCAGTGAATTCTAGCTATATATATATATATATATATATATATATATATATATATATATATATATATATATATATATATATATATATATATATATATATATATATATATATATATATATTTATTACATAGAAAAAAATACAAATACTTGAATTTCAGTGTTCTGTTGGCTATCCATTAGATGGCAGTATTGTCCTGTTTAACTTCTCCGTTCATTGGGCAGGGTAGCTGTTTATATTGTGGGAAAGCGGACGTGAGAACAGGCTGTCCCCACTCAGTCTCAGGTCCGCATTGAGCTGGAGGGGGCGTGGCCTCCAGCTCCGGCTGAATACCGGGAGTTTGTCAGGAGAAAATCTCTGCCGGGAGGTTGTCGGGAGAGGCGCTGAATACCGGGATTCTCCCGCTAAAAACGGGAGGGTTGGCAAGTATGACTTAATGTGACTTTCCAATTAGCCCACGTACAGTACGCAGAGAGCTTCATGGAATGGGTTTCCATGGCTGAGCAGCTGCATCTAAGCCATACATCACCAGGTCCAATGCAGAGCGTCAGATGCAGTGGTGTAAAGCACGTCGCCCCTGGACTCTAGAGCAGCGGAGACGCGTTCTCTGGAGTGATGAATCATGCTTTTCCATCTGGCAATCTGAGGGACAAGTCTGGGTTTGGAGGTTGTCAGGAGAACGGTACATTTCGGACTGCATTGTGCCAAGTGTGAAATTTGGTGGAGGAGGAATTACGGTGTGGGGTTGTTTTTCAGGAGTTGGGCTTGTCCCCTTAGTTCCAGTGAAAGGAACTTAGAATGCTCCAGGATACCAAAACATTTTGGATAATTGCATGCTCCATACATATGTATGTGTGTGTATATATATATATATATATATATATATATATATATATATATATATATATATATATATATATATATATATATATATATATATATATATATATATATATATATATATATATATATATATACTCACACTCAATCTATCAGTTGGACGTAATTGAGACACATTGTTCACAGAGATGTTTTTGTCAGCTCAACTATTGGTTAAGGGAGCTTATCTATAATTACAATAACAAAAGAATAGTCGTGGGCTGTTGCTGCACGGGCATTACCACATAAAAGGCAAAGACGATGAATAATGTACACACACCAACAGAGAATGAATCAAATTACTAATAAAAACCCAGAACGGGCAAGCAGCCATATTTTGAATGTGAATGGAGAGAAATAAGACTCCATTAATGCATCTTTCATGAGCTTGACCTCAGAGTCTTTCGATCAGGTAGAATCGCTTGCTGCCTCGCTGTGGAGTCACTGAACATTTTTAGCATACATTTTGATCATGAACCTAGCTACCAACATTTGGTGTTTGCCATCCAGTAGATCTCCTTCCACCTAAAACTAAGCTAAAATACAACCTTTCATGTGATGAACTTGCTGTGACGACCCCTAACGCTGGAGCCTATCTCAGCTGCATTCGGGCGGAAGGCAGGGTACACACTGGACAAGTCGCCTCCTCGTTAAGACATACACTTTAAAATGCATAAAAGAGAACTGTAAAACAATAAAGATTTACACCTTTTAAAAACACAGGCACTGTGCAAATGTCTCACACTGTCTGTCCCACAGGATAGAACGGAGGGCTCCAAATGGAAGTAGTTCAGAGAGTTTCAGTTTCGTCTGCAATGCATTCCATGCCAGACTGGCAGCAATGCCAAAAGCTATTTTGCCAAATTCAGTCCGTACCTGAGGAACAGTTAAAACATACAAATTGTTTGAATGTAATACATACAAGCTGTTTTTCTTTGTAACAAGGTACATAAGTATGGAGGCATTAAACCCAAAAGAACCTTATAAATGATAGTCAGTCAATGTGTGTATCTGCGTGGACTCAATGAAGATAAGTCTGATTTCATATACAGTGGACAGTGGTGTGTGAGACTACGAAAGCCAGTAATAAATCTTAGTGCTGAATGAAAAACAGTGTCCAAGGTCTGGAGGCATTTAAATGAAGCACTAAAATAATGCAAACCAAGCTATACCCTTAGCCTAAAGACCAAGTTGTTAATATGGGCTTTAAATAAAAGCTCCTGTTCAATAGTAAAACCCAAGTAATTGTAATTTAAGACCTGCTCTATAGGGTTTCCATTTGATGTTACAATATTTGGAATATTTTCCAGTAGCACCCTTGAATGAGAGAAAACCATTAGCTTGCTTTTATCTGTATTTAAAACCAATTTAAGATCAAATAAGCGAGCCTAGATGACATCAAAAGCAACTAGTAAAAACTCAAAAGCCTGAGTGATGGAGGTTGAACAGCAATAAATAAAGGTGTCGTCTGCATAAAAATGCTAGATTGCATTGGACACATTATTGCAAAGATTATTTATGTAGATAGAAAATAAAATGGGCCCCATCACTGAGCCTTGCGGAACTCCTTCTGTAATGTCCAGTAATGACGCGGTTGTCCCAGCCACCTGTACACGTTGTGTTCTGCTGCAAAGATAGTCTGTGAACCAAGCAGCTGCATTTTTACATAATCCAATGTAATGACGGGCTTGAATTAACAGACTGTGGGCGACACAATATTTCTTGCCGTCTACAGCCTTGATTAAATCATTTCACTTTCCTCAAGCAGTTAAAACAGCGGCTATTCATCCTCTGCTCAAAAGACCTAACCTTGATGCTGACCTCCTGGTAAAATACCGGCCTGTGTCCAACCTTCCCTTTATCTTGAAAATCCTTGAGAAATGTGTTGCACAGCAGCTAAATGAACACTTATCGTCGAACACTGTGAACCATTTCGGTCCGATTTCAGGGCAAATCACTCTACTGAGACAGCCCTTGCAAAAATGACTAACGATCTATTGCTAACTATGGATGCGAATGCATCATCCGTGTTGCTGCTACTTGATCTTAGCGCTGCTTTCAATACAGTCGATCATAATATTCTATTAGAACGTAGCAAAACACGTATTGGTATGTCAGACTTAGCCCTTTCTTGGTTCGACTCCTATTTTACTGACATGATGCAGTGCTTCTTCCACAATGTAATGTGTCGAGTTCCACATGCACTCTTTGGACATCTACATGCTGCCACTGGGTGGCATCATACGTAAATATGGTGTAAGCTTTCACTGTTATGCTGATGACACACAACTCTACATGCCCCTAAAGCTGACCAACACGCCAGGTTGTAGTCATCTGGAAGTGTATCTAAACCAGGGGTCTCAAACACGCGGCCCGCGGGCCAATTGCGGCCCGCGAGTCCTTATATCGCGGCCCCCACCTTAATATGAAAGTTGAATGTTAGTGCGAGTTTTAAATGAATGGCGTTTTGTGCGGAGCTAAAGGAACATACCAATCACTGTGTAGTATAAGGCTCTCGGCAACATCGAGGGCGTGCCGTGGTGGCACTGCCTTTAGTGTCCTCTAGAAACAGTCAACGCATCATCTTTTTCTCCATACTAACAGCGTGCCTGCCCAGACACATGTTGTATGAGGCTTCTGCAGACCCACGCAAGTTATTGCAAGACATACTTGAGGAACAGCCATACATGTCACACTGAGGGTGTTCATATTTTATTTTATTTATTTTTTAACACTGTTACAAATATGCGCCACACTGTGAACCCACACCAAACAAGAATGACAAACACATTTCGGGAGAACATCCGCACTTAAACACAACATAAACACAACAGAACAAATACCCAGAATCCTTTGCAGCCCAAACTCTTCCTGGCTACAAAAACACCCCCGCTACCCCCAACCCTGCCTCCTCTCAACCCCGCCCACCTCAACCCCTCCCCCCCCTATCTCCCGAATTCGGAGGTCTCAAGGTTGGCAAGTATGCATTGACGTCACTTGCGTGATGCAAGCAGAGAAACATTTTGCCGCTTTTCCACGACACCCGCACACTCTCTTCCTCCCTCCCTCCCTGCCTCCCTCGCTCGCCCGCCTGCTCGCGTTGTATCACCAACACTGTTTACATTGTACACCAATGATTGTAGGACTGTGCACCCTAACAATTATATGGTGAAATTTGCGGACGATACCGTGCTCCTAAGCCTTCTACACAAGGATACGGACCCCTCTGTGTACCAAGACGAGATAGACCTATTTCTTAGGTGGTGTGATACCAACTATCTTATTTTAAATGTGACCAAGACACAGGAAATGGTTTTGGATCCGAGGAAAGTGACTGACCATGAGCCAGTGGTCATCAAAAATCAGGAAATCACCCAGGTATCCTCATATAAATATTTAGGGATTCATATTGATAATCTTCTCTGCTGAAAGACACATATTGACAAACTGTGCAATAGACTGCAACAGAGGCTATATTTTTTGCGAAGATTAAGATTGTACGGCGTAAGCACCCACATCATGATGATTTTCTACCGTGCCATTGTAGAGAGCATCATTAGATACGGGATCACCTCATGGTTTGGCAACCTAACCATTAAGCTAAAAAGCAAACTGGCCGGCATGCATAAAACGGCAATGAAAATCGTAGGGAGGAAAGAATATGAGCCTATACAGAGCATCTATGAGCAGGCAGTTAGGAAAAAAGCTAAGAAAATTATTTCCAATCGGATCAGTTTTCATGGCGGAGATGCTAGCTGTTCCAAGTCGGGACCCAAGGTGGACCACTCCTCTGTGCATCAGTTGGTCATGCCTGTGGACTTGTCTACATGCAAGAAGATTGATCCCCTGCTGACCTCCCTATGGACTGGACTGTCACATTATTAACTGTGTCCACTCGGCATCCACTGCACCGGTCTCCAAAGTGGGGTGTACCATTCGATAAAACGTAACTTGTCATATTGTCAAATTTATTACCTACTTTTCATTTCATTTATAAAATTAAAGCACTTCAATTACCACTCTGTTCAACGTGCAAGGCCCAAATGTTCGGAACAAAAAAAGTGGATTTTTTTAGACAAAATTTGTATTATTGCTGAAGTTTGGGTTCAAGCATAGTTTAAGCACACACATTGGTTGGGAAAATATGTCAACGATACCTACAACAAATGGAGCGGAAAAACAATGATACAAGAATTTGTGTGTGAACAATCTTCAGCATTCATACAATAATAAAAGCAAGACAAAAATAACTGAGAAAGAAAGAAAGTCATGTCAGAAGACACTTAAACATTACCTCCATCTCCTCTGAGATAGCACACTGGCTTACCCCCTTTGACACACTGGCATGAGTATTAACACACTCCCCAGTCCACATGCTGTCACTGAGCAGAGTGTCAAATGGTGTCCTGAGAGAAAAGTCGTCACAAATCCGCAGCGGGGAGCAGAATACTGAGCGTGTGATGTCAGAGATGTGCCCCTGTGACCAAGCAAACATGTCCAACAACATTGCTTCTAAATGTCATTAAGCACAAACCTGATGCACGCAGTCTAATTAGCTGTGTGTGTGCGTGTGGGACTTATGGCAGGTTGACTGGAGTGTGTTGTACTGATTTGTACGTCTTAAGACATGTCGGCTGCCTCGCCACGTTCAATTTACAACTTCCTCTTAATGATCAAAACACAGCACCAGCCTTACCACACACACACACACACACACACACACACACACACACACACACACACACACATACACACACACACACACACACAGAGAGTCACAATCTGACTCTTTCTAATCATTATCCCAGCATTCCATGCAAAGCCCTCCCACCTTCACGCTTTGTTTCACACTTTGTTTTTGACAGACATTCCCTGCAGACAAGTAGAATTGGGAACATTCCGGGTTGAGTCTCTTGATTTTTTTTAGAGACGTGAGGAGCAGAAAAAAAATGTTCTGCTGTCTTCCCAACTTTCTTCCCGGGCTGCGCCTACCTGTGATGTGTACTTTACAGGATATTGTTTGTGGGATTTCCAACAGCAACTGCAAAGTTCCCGTGTAATTAAATACAGGAAGAGGATGTGACATAGAATTGTAGATAGTAGATAACGAGGGTGACACTGATGAGCTGCTTTTACACGGTAAACTTTACTCTCCATTTGCTCCAGCCTTCTCAGTGATAAAAGTCAGATAAATGAGGTTGTGTTACCTAGTCAATGATCCAGTAAATGTAGATATTTATTACACACCAAACATTACATCCAATAAAACCACTAGTACACACTTTCATTTTCATCTGATTTCTACACATTATTAATCATAAGTTCAGTTAGCACAGATGCAATTAGCCACATCATCCTTCCAACTTTCGATAGACATCTCATTCGACCAATAGAAAACTGTTAGGTAATAATTAAACTTCTGCGTGTAAAAAAAGTACCAGTACCCATAGTGTCCAATGTTACTAAAAAGTTAACTTTTTGTATTTTTTACTTCTGAAAATGAATCGGGCAGTCATCTTCCATAATATCAATTTGTTTTTGAGTAGTCGATATATAATAGTGATGTAATGAAATCAAAATCCCCAGGTAAGATATTGTCACAGTATTAAGGCCATGGTATGATACTATTGTAACATCAAACTAAATTATTACTTGGAAAATTAAGTGCTAATTATGTTAGGATAAACACACTTACTGTAAATGAACACAAACCTAATGCTCAAATGTTGTACCGTATTTTCCGGAATATAGGGCGCACCGGATTATAAAGCGCACTGCCGATGAATGGTCAATTTTTTACCTTTTTTTTTTATGTATAAGGCACACCGGATTATAGGGCGCATTTAACAAATCATATTATTTTATTTTTTTTCGAAATTGAAAACACCTACTTGTGGTCTACATAACATGTAATGGTGGTTCTTTGGTCAAAATGTTGCATAGATTATGTTTTATAGATCATCTTCAAGCCGCTCTCTGACAGTTGCTTCAGGATGCGCCATTTTGTGGGCGGTCTTATTTACGTGGCTTACTTTCGGCAGCGTCTTCTCCCTGTCATCTTTGTTGTACCGGTGCAGCGTGCAAGGACGGGAGTTGAAGAAGTGTCAAAAGATGGAGCTAACTGTTTAATGACATTCAGACTTTACTTAAATCAATAACGGAGCAGCATCTTCTCATCCGGAAACAACAACACCGGAAATGTGTCCTGTAAAAAAACGTCCGACCAGAACTCTTTAATAACTAAAGTTCCTTGGGTGATTAATTTAAACTCACTACACCGGTATGTTTTAGCGCTTTCATGGCAAGTTTACTGACAGATATAAGTAAGAACTTTACACTACTTTATATTAGAAATGGCAACAGCAGAGGATGAATGTCCCATAACAAGAAGATAGAGAAAAAAAAGAAGCTTATCAACTACGGAGTCGCCACCGACTACAAAGGCGGACACGCGCAATTCTTCTGTATTTATGCAGATCCCAAATACAGATCAGCATGTACTAGAAGGTAAGAAAATTTGCTTTTGCATAATATTGCGAAACGAAACGGCAGATAATGTCTTACCTTAGACACACACCATAATAATACTCGTATGTTGAAGCACAAGCTTCATAGCTTACCAACGTTGTTCTAAAACATTTTGATGGATTTTTGAGCACCGTGTGTAATGTTATATATTTTAAATGGAACATATAAAATGTTGGTGTTGTTTACTTGAGTCATATTGCCATCATAGTGCAGTCTACATGTATCTCTTATGTTTGACTGTCATTTACTTGTCACACTTATCATTACACCATATACCAAATTAAATCCGTACATTAGGCACACCGGGTTATAAGGCGCACTGTCGAGTTTTGAGGAAAAAAAGGGATTTTGAGTGTGCCTTATAGTCCGGAAAATTTGGTAATCATATTTATTACTACCAAAAGGTATTTTTAAAGTGCAAAAAACAGAAGGCACAGTGATTCAAGTAACAAGCTGACATCAAAAACGTTCAGATTTGTGTTTTCAAACTGACCATTTTAAACATGCTGTCATGATGAAAACTCAATTAAAATGCCTCATGATTTGATGCTTGGCCTGGCTTACATATTGAATTTGCTTCAATAATCATTTCCGGGTGATGATTAATCAAGTGATTTCTCATGTTGCTTGTATTTACGGACTTGTACATGATTGTGGGCTGGCAAAATCTACAAACTGTATTTTGCATGTCCATCAAGATTTCTCCTCTTTCCTTTTCTTTAACATTTTCATTTTCTACGTCCGATTTAAATTGGGAGGATCCACTAGCTTGAGTTTTCCGCTTTGCTCCTCAGAAATTAGGTTACCTTCTTAGACCGGCTCACTCAATAGTGCCAGAAAAAAACTACAATGGCGAGTGTACTCACATGTATACCGTCACACGTCACAGCATTATTGTGAGAATTCTGTAATCAGAATATTTACAATACCGTTACATCCCTAGCAGTGTTGGGTTAATTACTGAAAACCAGTAACTAGTTAAAATTACTAGTTACTTTATTTCAAAAGTAACTTAGTTACTAACTCAGTTACTTACACCAAAAAGTAATGTGTTACTGTGAAAAGTAACTACTAAGTTACTTCTTTTTTTCTTCTTTTTTTTTTAAGGCTCCCATTAATGCCCTTTTAGCCTTCATTTCAGTACTGTTATTGCACTGGAGAATAATACAATCTGTTGATCAACTTGACATGCATTTGCATCACTGAACTCAGAAAGCAATGTGGTCTACATACAACACACAAAGACAAAGATATGTTTCAAAGGGACAATTTATTTCAGGCCAGAACAAATTGACAAAACTATTTTAAATAGCTGCAACATAACATACATAAGTAACAAACAGCATAATAACAGCATAGCCGTAAACCTGGCTTCATCCAAGGAAGGCACACATGACATACACAAAGCCTAACCAGGCATTTTTTTTCTCTCAAGGAATTCGGAAATAAAATCATGTATTCAGGAGATCAACACTGTACTGAAGCCCAAAACACTCTACACATTTCCCCAGTTTTAGTTTAGAGATAAGGAAAGATTGCTCTGGCCCACTAGGATCCCTCTTTATGTTTGCGAACTTTATAGTCTATACATTTAGAGTGATGTAATAATCAAACACTCTAGAAGTCTAGAATGAAAGAGTATATAAGATAATTGACATAGAGTGTGTACCTTCAATGATGAATGATGAGCATGCCATTTGCTGTTTGATGCCTGTATCATGCTAATTAGCTGCCTGAAAGCGGGTGACTCCACTGTAAAAATAGCCTGCATGTCTTCTAGCACATACACTGCAATGGCTCTATCAATGTTGTCCTGGGTAGCAGTTCCTTTCGTTAAAATCCTTAAGTGGAGCTGAAGTGGCATCGGAGTCTGTGTCTCTCTTTACCAGCTTTGTCGAAGCATGTTGCTTTTGTAGCTGTTTCAGCAGATTTGAATTGCTGTTTTGGGCAGTATTCCCGGGCACGGTCACTGCTGCTGCTCACTGCTCACCTCACCTCCCAGGGGGTGATCAAAGGTGATGGTTCAAATGCAGAGAATAATTTCGCCACACTTTGTGTGTGTGAGACAATCATCGGCACTTTAACTTTAACTTAAAGTAGATGGGATCTTTGATCCAAAACACAACTTACATTTAACTAAAATGTTCTTTTCTTTGTGCTCAACAAAAGAAAAGTAGTGAGAATGTCTCCATGTTAAAAAACTCGACTTCTGGCTTCGCCATGATGTCTTGTTAGTTGTTATGAGTGTAGCGTATGTGTGTGTGTGTGTGGCCCTTTAAGACATGACAGCATGTGAGGTGAGTGACGTCAGTGAGTGAGTGGGCGAGAGAGGTGAGGGAGCGGAACAGTGAGTCTGTGCAGGTGCTCTAGCTTGGTGGATGGCTGCGTGTAAGACACCAATAAAGTCACAAAGTTGCAACAAACCGCCAGCCTCGTCATTCACCCTCTGGTCCGGAGCTGTAAAGACCCACTGCCGGGTAAAGTGAAGGTTGTTACATAGGCCCTAGAGGAACGTCTCCCCTGCGCTCCTCGACTACGGTATGGGAGCCCCCTCCCCATGCCCCCGCCCATACAAAGCACACCTTTTCTTTTCCTTGTGACACAGAAGGATGACACCGCAGCGCTCCAATAAAACACACTCAGATCTTCTGTTTCTAGCCGATACTACATACAAAATAACGTAAAATAACGCAGTAACGCATCATGTAGTAACGGTAACTGAGTTACAGAATATAAAAAATAACGCGTTAGATTACTAGTAACAGCCGAAACTACCGGCGTTACAGTAACGTGTTACTTTGTAACGCGTTAGTCCCAAACTGATCCCTAGTACTTGGGGCACCACTTTCCTTTGGCAGAATGAAAATGCCGCTGTTCTCCCTTGGAGTGGTGTCTTCTACAGAGTACTGGAGCCCATTTTCCCACAGATAGTGACTATGTTTCCATGCGCTAAATTAGTCAGATGTTTCAAATAGCTGCTAGTCCCAGTGTCCATGCATTCTTTCTAATGTGACTGATGGTCATACGCTGTGTGCTTCCCGTAAGGTGCTTATTTCCTTTATACGCGGATAAAGTTTTGCATTAACGGTTTACCTATGACCAAAACAAGGCATCTTTGCGGCCCCTCACAAATCTCTCTTTAATGCAGGTCCGAAAAAAAGACTGGTGGGAGAGAACTGTTTGAAAGCACAGAGAATGGAATGTCTCGAAGTTTATTCAATACACTCTTTGGATTGATGGACGGAGATTTAAGTCGGGAGTAAAAGACCGTTCGTGTCCCAATATACAGCCTGTCTCTGTTTCTCACATCATGCTGACTCTGTTTACAGGAATGCACAACAGAAACTCCACCTGATGAGGAAACTGAGGACTTTACATATCACTAAACACATTTTAACTCTGGCTTACAAATCACTAATTGTATCAGTTCTCACCTTTAACATCTCATCTTGGTTCAACTCACTCACCTCCAAACACAAAACCAAACTCTCCCGTATTGATAGTCATCCGTCCATCAGGCCAGCAAAGTAATCAATTCACTACAAACTACCCTCGCTGAACTGTATGACCACTATGTGGTCAGGAGAGCCACACTGATACGGAAAACCGCTCTCTGTCCTTCAACCAGTCCATCAGGCAGACGCTAGAGTCCGACTGGCCCAGAAAAACATCTACAAAAAAATAGTTAATTCCTTCTGTTTTTAGAATCTTTTTTTTTTTTTTAACAATCCTCTTATAATGTACCGCACTTTCTGTTTTCAATGTAAGTTTGTTTATTGTTTTGAGCCTTATCAAAGGAGAATTGTCTCAGACAATGAAGTTTATCTATCGATTTATGGAATACTTAGTATATACAGTACATGTTCTTTGGTTCAATACAAAATACAAGTGTGCTACACAAAAAAGTGTCATGTTGAGTTATTTTCAAATAAGGAATACATTTATCACATACAATGCAACATATGTAACATTACATCTCTCACATACATTTTAAGTATTGTATTCCTAAACAATGTACAAATGAAATGTGATACATCATAGTACTTGAAACTGATGTGGTTTCTTATGGATTACAATAATTTTCGTTGAACATACTGAACATCATTTCATGCAAGTTTGGCAACTGCACTTATTCGCTAATAATTGTGATTACCGGTATACCCGAGTGCTCACAAATGTTAATTACGGTATCAAATCAATTATTTCTTAAAATCATTCAAATAAAGTCCAGTATGACAATTAAACCTCATGGTGGTTGCTTATGGGGGATACGTGTACGACATTTACATGCCAGTAATTGCCAAATAATGGCACAAGGGAGAAGAGCAAAGCGACAGTTGTCCCCTCCGATGACTCATTATTCTTGTTCAGCGAGGTGAACTAATACCTCTTTCTTGGGAATAGGAAACACACACACACAAAGTTAATGCTAACCCTCAGTAAAACATTTCCTTAAGAATGATATGAGTAGGTGTTTTTAAACAAAATAAGATGGTAAGCCATTATGAATTTTCAGGCCAATAGACGGTAAACTGTAGCAGCTGCCAAGGTCTTTGCTGAAAGCCATTTAAGGGGTTAAGTGGCTTTTTCGAAAATGTCAACTGAAGATTTTAGTCATCAAACCATTTGATGCTTAGGGAAGGCCAAGAAAATTAAACGGTACAATTAACGCAATCAATCACCGAACGCTAATGTGTTTGCTTTGAACACGATAACAAGTTACATCAAGGCAGAGGTCATCAAACATAGGGCTGCTGCAGAAAACTTTCAGAAGAGAGGAAAACACAATTTTTAAAGTATTATTTTGTAAATACATAACAGTATATTAAATCGTAAACACCTTAATATCAATTGTGGAGATACGGGTGATTATCTAATTGTATCCACATTTTCAGAGAGTTAAGGACTAAAGGGCCAGACTTCTCTCTTAACTATTCTTCTTCTTGTATATATTCCTGAGAACTTGCTGTTTTTAAAGGCCTACTGAAATGATTTTTTTTTTATTTAAACGGGAATAGCAGATCCATTCTATGTGTCATACTTGATCATTTCGCGATATTGCCATATTTTTGCTGAAAGGATTTAGTAGAGAAAATCGACGATAAAGTTCGCAACTTTTGCTCGCTGATAAAAAAAAGCCTTGCCTGTACCGGAAGTAGCGTGACGTCACAGGAGCTAGTATTCCTCACAATTCCCCGTTGTTTACAATGGAGCGAGAGGGATTCGGACCGAGAAAGTGATGATTACCCCATTAATTTGAGCGAGGATGAAAGATTCGTAGATGAGGAACGTTACAGTGAATTACTTGAGAGGCAGCGATGGACGTATCTTTTTTCGCTCTGACTGTAACTTAGGTACAAGCTGGCTCATTGGATTCCACACTCTCCTTTTTCTATTGTAGATCACAGATTTGTATTTTAAACCACCTCGGATACTATATCCTCTTGAAAATGAGAGTCGAGAACGCGAAATGGACATTCAGTGCCTTTTATCTCCACAACAATACATCGGCGAAATGCTTTAGCTACGAGCTAACGTGATAGCATCTTGCTTTAACTGCATATAGAAACAAAAGAAATAAACCCCTGACTGGAAGTATAGATAGAAAATCAACAATACTATTAAACCGTGGACATGTAAATACACGGTTAATGCTTTCCAGGCTGGCGAAGGTTAACAATGCTGTGCTGACGACGCCATTGAAGCTAACTTAGCAACCGGACTGCACAGAGCTATGCTAAAAACATTAGCTCTCCACCTACGCCAGCCAGCCCTCATTTGCTCATCAACACCCGTGCTCACCTGCGTTCCAGCGATCGGCAGAAGGACGAAGGACTTCACCCGATGCGTTTGGCGGCCCGGAGACGTAGGAAGTCAAGGTGAAGTCGGCGGCTAGCGCGGCTAGCGCGGCTAGCGCGGCTAGCGCTCCAACAAAGTCCTCCTGGTTGTGTTGCTGTAGTCCGCTGCTAATACACTGATCCCACCTACAACTGTCTTCTTTGCAGCCTTCATTGTTCATTAAAAAAATTGCAAAAGATGTCCAGAATACTGTGGAATTATGAAATGAAAACAGAGCTTTTTGTATAGGATTCTACGGGGTACCATAACTTCCGTTACTCGGACTTCGTCACGCGCATACGTCATTATACTGCGATGTTTCAGCCGGATATTTCCCGGGAATTTTAAAATGTCACTTTATAAGTTAACCCGGCCGTATTGGCATGTGTTGCAATGTTAAGATTTCATCATTGATATATAAACTATCAGACTGCGTGGTCGGTAGTAGTGGCTTTCAGTAGGCCTTTAAGGACGTACTGAAAACGAGCTAATCAAAGATCATCTAAATGGCAGTGCTCTAGTGTGTGTAGGAAACCGCTGCAAAAATGGTAGTCTTTTTCAGGTTTAACTAAACTTGCGTTCTGGTCTAGTGTCATTCCTGATTTGGCCCTTGGGTCACCAGTGGAATAACTCTGCACTAGACACTATGGGCCTGGTCTACTAAGATCCAAATACAACTGTGCAAATTATAAAATGTTGTGTACAATTAGTGGGCGTGTTGCATGTGATCTAAGGCCTTGTTCATACTGCAGGTCAATTTTTATTTGTTTTCCCATATGTGACCTGTATCAGATTTTTGCACATCAGTGTGAACAGTGCAATTCCATATTTTTCAAATTTAAGATTCAAGATTCAAGATTCAGGATTGTTTATTGTCATATGCAGAGTTAAACAGACCATTTGCTGTACAATGAAAATCTTCCTTTACTAGTCCACCCTTTAACAAGTCCGACCCAGGCCTCTTTGAAATGTGGATATACATCAGATATGTATTTGGTATGACTGCAGTCTGAAATATTGGGTTGTGTTAATTCAACCAATGGGAACTGAGCAGTGGGAATTGAAAGCTAAATGTTGAGTATCAACAGCAATGCTGTAAGGCTGCACAACACTGTCAGATGCAGTAGAGCATTTCTCTGCAGAGGTTGTTTAACATGCAAGAGAGTTTTGTAAGCTTACTGACTGAACAATTAAAAATGGCCAACAATTTTAAAAAAATGCATTTATAATCAGTAATGGGCAGATCCTCCAAAACAATACAATCAATGTCCAATACAAGTGAAAAAACAAGGTCCAGTGTATTTCCCTTAGCGTGTGTTGGGCCATTGACATGTTGAACAAAATTAAAATAATCTGTGAGATTGATACAACTATTAGCAAAACTGTTTGTGGTGTCACTTACAGGCACATTAACCTCACCCAACATCAACATTTTAATGGGAGCTAAAAAGTCACTAAAATCTGCCAAAAAAAGAGCCATTTATACCAGAAGAGCAATAAATACAAATACAATAAAAATAATTATGATGACCAACTTTAGAAATCAACATTTCAAAAGTTGAAAACATTTCACAGTTCATTTTTCGCTAAAGGAGACCGTCTTTAAAAAGCAGAGCAAGGCCACCACCACGACCAGTAGTCCTCGGGGCACATAGGTAAGTGCAGTCAGGTGGACATTATTCCTTCATGGACACATTTCCATCCTCCCTTTGCAGAGTCTCAGTAAAAAAAAAACATTATATCTAAATACTTAGTGTTATAAAAAACATTGAGAATGAATGATTTGTTAGAAATTAAGTGAGCATTTAACAGTTACAGCTTGAGACATTTAGGACTAGCATTGCAGACATGTTTTTGACAATGGCTGATACCTTAAGTTGTTGATAGCATAATTATGGAGTTTGTAACAAAAGACTGCATAATAAAAGACTGCGATAACAAGTGCAAAAGCCGCCCTATTTAAATTAGGTTTTTGGATGTACTATCTGCATTAACTGCCCAATCAAACACTCATTTCCCTCCACATTCACAACACATTAATAGGGTTTAAATGATTTCTTAATGGAAAATCTGCTTCAATGTTTTTGTTCGATTTGTTTATTAATTTATTAAAGCAGGACCAGCACGATTTATTCCATGTGCCTTGTTTGTCAAATGGATCTTAAGATACATTCATCAAGGCAGCATTTCAACCAAGGCAGTGGAATCAATGTGCATAATTAGAAGGATAATACAAAAACGTCATATGTCACTTAGTCATTGGAGAGTCTCACTATACTGTAAGCTGCACATCAGTGCACTGCATGCATACACTTATGAGATGGAAATTCAGCAATAACCAGACATTTATAAGTATTCTAAGATCTAAGAAACTTCATGTCTTTAGAGTAAAACAACAAACTTGGACCAGTAGCAATAAGCCTACATACAGTAAAATACAAACTGTGCAAAAAAAAGGCCCTTTTCCACCGCAGGGACTTTCCCATTTACCCGTGTAAATAAAGTTCCCCCTGTTTTTCCACCAAAAACTACCCAGGCACATTCAGTTTCTTCAGGAACTTTTTGGAGTACATGCCAGCAAGGTGGGACTTTTGGAAGGTTCCTGGAACATTATCAGGGGCGGGCTGTGCTGCGAACGGTGATTAGTTGAACACAATTGGGGGCATTCCTAAAACGTATTTTTCGAACACAGGACCACCATTACGGAGTGTCCAAGGAAGACTTGTTTATTTCTTATTTCTTGTGTACCGTATTATCCGGACCATAGGGCGCACCGGATTATAAGGCACACTGCCGATGAGTGGGTCTAGTCAGGTCTATTTTCATACAAAAGGCGCACCGGATTATAGGGCGCATTAAAGGGGTCATATTATTATTATTTTTGTCTAAATTGAAAACACTTCCTTGTGGTCTACATAACATGTAATGGTGGTTCTTTGGTCAAAATGTTGCATAGATTATGTTTTACAGATCATCTTCAAAATGTAAAATGTCATAATATGGTATAAAGTAGTATGATATGAGATAAAGTAGTATAGAATGGTATAAAGTAGTGTGATATGGTATAAAGTAATATAATATGGTATAAAGTAGTGTGATATGGTATAAAGTAGCATAATATAGTACGAGGAATGGTATTCAGGTCAGTGTAAAAGTGTTTGACAGTTCAGATTGAGGATGTTGCTCTTGGGAACAAAAGTTATTCCTGAGTCTGTTTGTTCCAGCTGTAATTGCTTTGTTCCTTTTCCCAGATGGCAGAAGGTCAAACAAACTGTCCTGCTTCTGTGCTGATGTTGGAGACCTTTGGACTGGATGTACGTAGATAGAGTCCGGGGTCCAGCAGCCCCATTGCGGTTCTTACCACTCGCAGGTCAATTCTGTTCTAAGGAAAACTGAACTGCATTTTTTGGGGCTGGGGAGAATTATTCCCATTGTTGCAATATTTATGTGAGACAACAACACAAATGTATTTTCTTTTCTGTGTGGTCTAAACAGTGAATACAATGCGTGTTCATGTATTCTGCCTATAAAGAACTTTTAAAAAAACATTCAAAAACCGCCAACAACGCTGCATTCACATGTTGTGACCGGCGTATTAACTAAATATAGCGACATAGAAGAAAAGTTTGGCAATAAATAAAGAAGTTAGTCAGCTTTGAAATTCTAGACGTTACTAGCTAACAGCTAGACAAGACAGACTGAAGCAGTGTGTGATTGCCCTCAACTTTGACCCAAGATTCAGTTCTGTATCTGGACCTATTTGAATTTTAGTTGAAGACCCCTGTTTTAGACAATACAGAGTGGTCAGGGAAATACACATTTATTTCTTTTTTTTTAACCAAAAGTTTCCCCAAATGGATTGAGGACTATCTACTTTTCAAATAGTTCCAATGTAGCAAAGTACGCCAAGTACCCCCTTACCTGCACGTCGTCCTCCCGTCTCCTGCATCTTGGGGTCACAACGACCGCAGCCATGTAAGTTCCTGACACTTACTCCTGAAAAAGTCCCAGTGTTTTTGTTTGCGGATGACTCTGCCTTGCTGGTATCCGGCAAGGACAAGTCACAGGTGGAGAAAATCCTCAGTGCTGAGCTCTGTAGAACTTGTACCTGGCTCGCTGACAACAAGCTATCCATCCACTTGGGTAAAACAGAATCCATCATGTTTGGGTCCCACATCAAATTTAAGAGAGTCAATGACTTCACCATAAAAGTAGGTGACAGTGTCAACACCAGGAAAGATGAGGTCACCTACCTAGGTTCCATTCTAGAGGCTAACCTTTCCTGTGATAAAATGGCAACCAAGGTAATCAAAAAGGTTAACCAACGAACGAGATTTCTCTACAGAATTTCCTCTCTGGTCAACAAAAGCACCTTGAGGATTCTGGCGGGAACTCTCGTTCAACCCTTTTTCGATTACGCATGCACCTCCTGGTACCCTAGCACCTCCAAAACCCTCAAATCTAAACTCCAAACATCTCAGAACAAGCTAGTCAGGTTACTTCTAGACCTCCACCCCAGATCCCACCTCACTCCTACCCACTTCTCTAAAGTGGGCTGGCTCAAGGTGGAGGACAGAGTTAAACAACTTACACTGAGCCTAGTCTATAAAATCCGCTACACCTCCCTGATACCGAAGTACATGTCAAACTACTTCCTTAATGTAAATGACCGCCATAACCACAACACCAGGGGGTGCTCCACTAACCACGTTAAACCCAGATTCCGAACTAACAAAGGTCTTAACTCATTCTCTTTCTATGCCACATCAATGTGGAATGCGCTCCCAACAGGTATAAAAGAAAGGGCATCTCTATCCTCCTTCAAAACCGCAATAAAAGTTCACCTCCAGGCAGCTACAACCCTAAACTAACACCCTCCCCGGATTGCTAACAATCAAATGTAAACAATCAAATGCAGATACTTTTTCTTATGCCTTCTGATCTCTCTCTCTCTCTCTCTCTCTCTCTCTCTATGTCCACTACTTGATGTCCATATCCTAACCCCCCCCCCCCTCCACACCCCTGATTGTAAATAATGTAAATAATTCATTGTGATTATCTTGTGTTATGACTGTATTATGATGATAGTATATATGATAGTATATATCTGTATCATGAATCAATTTAAGTGGACCCCGACTTAAACAAGTTGAAAAACTTATTCGGGTGTTACCATTTAGTGGTCAATTGTACGGAATATGTACTTCACTGTGCAACCTACTAATAAAAGTCTCAATCAATCAATCAATCAATCAATCAGCCGGCTTAATGTAGAAGGGGCCTTAGAAAAATGGGAGTGTTTGAGTTGGGGGGAAACGGTTAGAGTATCTTCTCACCTTACTGTGAGGAAAGTTTCTCGATTTGTGAACGAGTGAGTAAGCTCCAACAAGTCAGGACGTTATAACAGTTGTACTTCAGTAATCTATTCCATGGAATAGTGCTGTCGGAGGCATGTTTTGTAGATTACCGTTGTTTGGTGGGTGTCATAACTTTTTTAATCCGAACGAAGAAGTTTCTCTTTCCTCTTTTTGGCACCACTTTCTCTTTGTTGGCTTGGCTTGCATTGTGGCTTTCCGTGCAGTTTTGCAACGTTAACATTCATGCTCCCGCCGGCTCTCACCGCCAAGTTCGTTCAAGTGACGTAAAATTGCTACCACAAATTACCATTTTTGCTGATGTTTCATTAGCCGTAGCACAAACGCTACAAATGTAAATATAAACAATAGATAATTATATTGCAGGGTTTCCCCCAGATTGCCAATATACATGTGGTGGTGGGGGCGGGGCGGGGCTAAAGGTGTGGCCAATATGACATCATCCTATTTATGACATCAATAATTGAATTAGCAATTATGCATATATTTTCTTTCTTTAAAAACGGTTAAACAAATGTTTTATATATATTTAAAATAAATCTATATTTATAGGTATTAATAATACCATGTAGTTTTTCTTATCCTTTTTCTCTATTTTTCAGATTTTGCTGCCTACTGTAAAATGTAACACGGTGCACACTAATCTCTTGGGGTAGTTGTCAAAGGAATGTCCCATTTAACTTGAAATACCTTTCTCTGCAATGTTCTCTCCTTACTTTTGCCGAGTACCAAATCCGTTCCAGAGTCGATCAGGTGTGCAACCAGCTGTAGCGCTTATGCTGACAGGCGTTTCAGATACACTTTTTCAAAATAAAGCATAGAGGGACATTTTAATGATATTTGAGTTGTTTTTCAAACTAATTATGACCAATAAGGCACTGTGAATAATAGACTATAATACAGTTTATCTATTCATTCAATATAGTGTAAAACAACCCTTATTTTTAAGGTGTGGCGGCTTTTATTTTGCTGTGGCGGTGCCCCACAATCAGTTACGTGTAGGGGAAACCATGTATCGAATGATTTATGTCGTTTTTGATCAATATTGCAATATTGAACAGCACTACCACAGAATGTTACGCAGTTTGTTAAAAGCACACACGTTTGGCTGTACAATAACCAAGACGATACATGAACAATGGAACACACGAGGCAATATTTTGGCGAACATTTCTGTAAAAAACCTAATCATCCGAAAAAGGGTTTGAGCCATGTAACGAAGCATGATCAAGATAAGTACGATGTCTGTACTTGAAAAAGAGTAATTAGCTGTAGTTTTCTGTGAGAAAAAGAAAAATGATCAATAAGACCCACTGACCTTTTTACCAGGACCTAAGATTGGATGTGCTGTTCTTTTAACTTAAAGAAAAGTGCTGAAAATAACCATATTTGGACATTGCAGACAATACGAATGTTTTTTAAAGTTACATTTTAATGTCATAACTTGTTGATTATTTTCTTAGCTTCTCGATAGATTGATGGCTTTGCTTCACTGAGCTCCATCATATGAAAATTATCATCAGAACTCTTCCTCTTTGCTTTGCTAAGAGTGCGTTCACATTGTGTTTCAGTACTTGAGTTTGGACCAAATATGAAAAAAAGAACGTCATCAGACCAAAGTATAAACACACAGAGTATATACGGTAAGAAAATAACTTTCTGTTGTGACTGGTCAGGTTTTTGAACCCCAACACAGACTTTAAAATTGTGACATGTAGCGAAGCAAATTGCTGAGAACAAGATTTTGATTTGGACTCAAATTTGAATTTAATTTGATGCATGTTTTGGACTGAATTGTATCCATTGGAAATATTTCAATGTTGTATATCTTTTAGGGAAAAATAACACATGTGAAACATAAATTAGCAAACCTATCCTGCCACAACTCTTACCAAGGATTGAACAAGGTATGTCTGCTTTAAAAGACCAGTCCATTAACGCTGTGCAACATGGGTGACAATGTCAAAGGAACTTTGTTATTATATACTCATCAGTGACGGAGCAGGAAGGGGCTATTAACACGTTTGTGGTCAAATATAATAAGAATAATTCATTGGTTGGTGTTTTACATGCGCCTCTTCATGCAAAATGGGGCCCCCTTGGATTGCGGGGCCCTACGTGCAGTAAGTGATCAAAACCACCTTCAATAGCGGCCATCTTGGCTTCATAGTGGAGGAGGACGCACTAACTTGAAATAATGACGGAGCTATTTCAGTTAAGTGTGCAATAACTAATGAATTTGGGGCAGTAGTCACACACTTTGGAACTAAATACACAGCACCGGGTAAGTTGCAAAAAATCGGATCAAAAAGCTGATGATCTGCACGAATACCAGCAGTTAGGCCATGTCCACACGAACACGGAGAGTTTCAAAAACACATATTTGGGGTTAAAACAATCTCCATCCACGCAAGTGTAGTTTTATAACTGTCTATGTCTACACACAAACACATACACCTGCTGTCATGCACATTTTGTTCAATCAGAAACCTTGAAAAAGCAACTATATCTGACTTGTTGGCATTATTATGTTTATTTTGATCGACTTTAGATGTACAATGACATGTACATTATCTTTAAAACCTGCCTGCACGTACACAGAGTCCTGGGAAAAGATTAAAGAGCGAATTCACACTTGTGCTGGTGAAACCCAACACTCATAGAATTATAACATTATCAGCAACATGGTGATGTATTACATGTGCAGCAGTGGCGTGCAGTCACTAGAGGCAGGGGATGCGGGGCCTCACCTGCCATCATGGAAAGAAAAAAAATGTAAAAAGAAAAAAATAATAATTAAATTGTTATATGTATCCAGTGATTATACTAAAGTTATTTTCCATTTAACTTCACCAGTTTTACATTATTTTTATTTTTATTTTCACATTTGCCATTCAAATACTGAGAAGAGACGGTGCGGTGATCAGCAGCCAGTTGAGGCACGTCACTGATTTGTGCCTCAACATGGATTGTGCACAATGACTCGGCTAATTGCTGAGCTACTGTGCAGTGAGACTGTATTGCTATATGAATTATATCAGCTAACTAAACTATGGCATAGTTTAGTTAGCTGAGGTATATAATGTACAGTGTATTTTGTCAAAAACTGTATGTGTGTAATGTATTTCTTGTGCTGAGCATTCATAAATCTGCTGCAAAAGACGTACTGGTTGAGGCTCGCAGTAATCCGGCCTCCTGGTGGTAGAGGGCGGTAGTGATCCCAGAGATCATTCCTCGGCCGCAGAAGAAAAAAAAAAAAGTTTGCAAGCGATTGTTTATTTCCTCTCGCCTGGACTTTTATTAAAAACATGGAGGATTACATATGTAAAATAAAACATTTTTCTAAACTGGACTTTCAATCGAAGCAGGAGGTAATAATTTAAGGTAGACCAACGCCGGAGCTAAAAGGTTTGCTTTTGACTTCGGGACAGAAGACCTGTTCTTTTCAAACGGCGTGGTACACACGCAAAGGCTGGCTGTGTGGATGTCCAACAAGAAAGGTAAAACCATAATAATGTATTTTTTATTAAATGTGCTTTTTTGTGTGCTACAGTTGTGTAAAGAATGCTGGTATGAGCTTTTAAACATAACCCGTTAACTGCTGCCAATCACATGGTGAATAAGATACTATTTAGGGTTCATATGTTTGTAAATCTGACTGTGATGATGCAGTGCCTCACCAGACATTAACCTCACTGCACGCCACTGATGTGCAGTGAAGTGTACATTATTTCTAAAATCAGCCACACTAACAAGCCAAGGAAACCATTTTGCATTTTTAAGGGAATTTTAAGCATTTAAACATTGATATAGTGATATAGTAACATTAGTACACACTACCAGGAGGACGTTACATTATGGTTTTGTTTTAGTTGCTTGGTCGCTTTTTACGCGCGAGCACTGTCCATCTACAAAAATGGAAGCAAGACACGTAAGTTAACTTCATGATTTGTCGTTAAACAAGGACTAAAAACATAAGATAATGTTGCACCTTTCTTATGACACACAGCAAAAAGTCTTGCTAGTCAAAGTCAGGTGGAGGTTCCACAGCGATCGTATCCAAAACAGCTGACTGTCATTAGCGCCGGCGGGAGTGTCACAAAGCCTATTTTGATTTGTCTTTTGTATTAATGTTGAATGAAACTAGCTGCATGTTTACGTTCAAACATACATTAAGTCATCTTATAGTGTGTTTAAAGGTAGCAAGGCAGTATTGTTGGGTTTGGAAATGACAGCGCTCAACCGTGATGTCATCACAAGTCTCTGTTTGTGCCGTGTACACGCATATGCTATGTGGGGAGTTGTGGCCAGTGTTTGTAAAAGTCTACGTTTTTAAAGACAAAAGTATGCGTCTGCGTGTGGAAAAGAGGCCTAAACGCAGAGATAAGTATGCGTGTGTTCGCGTGGACATGGCCACAGTTTGCAAAGCTAACCTGTTGCTACGATGTCAAACTTTTTTACTTTGAATCAGGTATTTTACAGTTAGATACATTAGATATTTTACAATGTCCAACACCAAGTCAATTTGTCTCCTTCTCTGTCAGCCACTGTGGGTGCTATAGCACAGCTGGTCACAGACTATTAAACTTATCAAATTGCTCTGATCAGCCATATCAAAAAACATCAAATTGCTGACGTTATTGTGCCTGCTTGCAGGCTCTGTGTGGCACATCTAAAATATGATTAGTTAAAGAAACAGCCACTTTGCTAATACAGTTTACGTGACTTTCGGCTGCACCTCAGATTATGCTGGCCCTGGGCAGAGTACATTAACATGGCAACGCTGAGATATGATTGGACACAAAAGTCAAACACACGTACCTGAAGCAGTGAAGCCAATAAACCACTTGATACTAGACTGTTAATTAATACAATTTCATGGAACAAATACAATAATTTAAGTCATAAATGTAGGTCAGTGCTTCTTCTGATGGTGTTTAGGCGTGCAGAGAAAGCTCCTGACCCCCCAGCAATGGCACACAGTACTTAGTGAAGTGTGCTGACAGAACTATTCCATTTAGGACACAGCCTCTGTTGGTTCAAATCCCGCTTGTCAGGGCCATGCAGCGCAGATAAAACAATGTAATGAGAGCGTGAGATTACAAAAATCAATGTGAGTGTGTTGTTTTCCTAACGAGTTTGCGACCATCAGCAAAAAAGTGTCCTGATTACCTGCTAACGACGACAAGAGCAGCAGAGGGCGAAACAAAGAGTGTTTTGTGCCCCTGAGCAGTGGCTTAAGCAGATTTTTTTTTTTTTACAAGACCTGTTTTTAACATAACAAAAACACAATTATTGTTTTCACTTCAAACTATGAAGCAAAGGCTGCTATGGAAATAATTAGCCAGCAGCTTTTAACAGTATTTTTACATACTTTGGTGTTTAACATTTGTATCGTACCTTAAAAACTGTTTCTTGTTTTGATTTGGTTTCCTGTTTATTTTTCCAGGAAAAAACAAACGTGTGTCACTGCGCAATTATTTGTTTTGACATAGCGTTTTAACACAGTTGCACTAAAGTCACCCAAAAACATAAAGTACCAAATATCTGTGTGGAAAAATAGCAGAAGGTATTGGAATTTTGGGAACGCACAGCACATCCTGAACCATAACATATTGCATACTCTATATTGCACACTATTATTTCCATATCGTAATTATTATGTACAAGTTTGGGAAAATACTTTCAAGAGCTTACCTTACAAAAGTAATACACATTACAAAAAAGAGCACTGAGAATAATAAACATTGGGAACACACAAATGTACTGCACTGCTTGTAATGTTACAAATATTTACATTTATTGACCTGGCATAAAGTAATATTTAAAGTAAGAAATAATCTGTTGTCACCAAACATCCAAAACATTTTCAGAGACAGAGATGGAATATATGATTTGAGGGGTAAATTGAATTTAGATCAAACAACGATTAAAATTATGTGCATATTAGTTTGTATGTGATTCAGTCAATTGAGTGAGGCAATCGAAGCAACAAAATCATTCATTTGAAAATTTAATACAAAAATAATATGTTTTAATAGCACAACAAAGAGTAATGTATGTATTGTATCATTTATTTTTGTATAGCTCGGTTGGTAGAGCGGCCGTGCCAGCAACTTGAGGGTTGCAGGTTCGATCCCCGCTTCCGCCATCCTAGTCACTGCCGTTGTGTCCTTGGGCAAGACACTTTACCCACCTGCTCCCAGTGCCACCCTAACTGGTTTAAATGTAACTTAGATATTGGGTTTCACAATGTAAAGCGCTTTGAGTCACTTGAGAAAAAGCGCTATATAAATGTAATTCACTTCACTTCACTTGTTTTAACCTAGCATAATTCTTGCTGTGCATGTTGTTGTATGTTCTAGTTTAAGTGTTCAATAACTATTAATCTTTGTGATTAGCACATGTTTTCATATTATTTGACAACGTTTTTACCTGTAAGTATGTTAGATATATTAATTGAATAGCATTAAAATCAAGAGTAAGGTTAATAATTTGGTGTTAACATTTGTGTAGGCTCCTCTGTCCCTCGCTACATTACGCTTCAAATCCTCACATCGCATATTTGAAAAATAAAATAAAAACTTTTTTAAAACTAATTTTACATGATTTTGGCTTAAATTAAAAAATATTTGTGCATTATATATATTTTAATGCAGTATTTGTTTTATGTTCAATCAATTATGTTGTGGCGATGTGAAATTATTCATTAAACCATGTTCCGTTCCCGCGTTAAAGGTTACATTGCTAACAACAATAGCGCTTCTCTAGCTTCACTGCAACAATTTCTAGTTAACTTTTGGCATAACAACTTTTTGATGGACTTCATCTCGAACCCCTGCCTCATCAATAACACATCTGCACATTGGTGTGACTTTGACATGAGCAGTGATAAATGATAAATGATAAATGGGTTATACTTGTATAGCGCTTTTCTACCTTCAAGGTACTCAAAGCGCTTTGACAGTATTTCCACATTTACCCATTCACACACACATTCACACACTGATGGCGGGAGCTGCCATGCAAGGCGCTAACCAGCAGCCATCAGAGGCAAAGGGTGAAGTGTCTTGCCCAAGGACACAACGGACGTGATGTGGGAAGGTAGAAGGTGGGAATTGAACCCCAGTAACCAGCAACACTCCGATTGCTGGCACAGCCACTCTACCAACTTCGCCACGCACACACACAGTACCCACAGTGGTGGGTAGAGTGGGCAAAAATTGTACTCAAGTACGAGTGCCTTTACTTTGGAACAGTGCTTCTCAAATAGCAGTGCTTCTCACCCCCATTGGGTGCGTAGTGTGGTGTCAGGGGGCTGGGGGGCCTGAGAAACAAAAAACTTCCAGTAGTCCTACCTATTTTCATTCTTGAACAATACACAAGCCTGCGGCTCGGGGGCAGCCCCACTCGAGTTAATTAACAGGCTCAAGCAGGGAATATGACCAAGTATACACACAAAACCCTTCTGTGTACTGGTACTGAGGATATTGATTAAAAAAATATATTTTCAGGGTCTTAGGATTTTATTTCAGGGGGTGCGTGAACATTTTTTGTCTCCTAGACGGGGGAGTGACATAAAATTTAATTGAAAACCACTGATCTAGGCAGAGGACATGTAGGACACAGACTTTGATCCTGTACCTAAGTTAATAAAAGTATATCATGTGTAACATTGAAGTCTTTGTATTTACACAGAAATTCCCATTGCCTAAAGGTCACAAATTCCACGAGGATTGGATGAGCATTTTTTTCCCCAAACATCGTCCTGTGTAAAGCTAACATTTTGGGAACATTTTTAAATGTTTCATTAAAACTATTCTGACAAGTAATGTTTATTCAAAACATTATTTAAGTAAATGTGATGAAGTAAACGTAGTGTGTAACTACCCGCCTCTGCTGGAAGTAGAATCAGTCGTTCGGCGCAGGGCTATTCAACTACATAATGTAGGGGCCGCAGTTTCAAAAGCCCAAAAAGCTCAGGAGTAGGTCTCATTATGCTCCCTTAACATAATTAACTACATTTTAAATGTTTCCGTTAATATAACTTTAAACATAGCATGCCCAAAACTATTAAAATACAGTCTTTTCAACAGAGCTGCTGTAGTATAACAGCAAATGTGCAAAAACAAGGTACAGTACAGTGACTTGAACTGACGAAATGTAGATAAGTTAAAAGGGTAGAATTTTTTTTTCAGCCACTATTTTTCCAATGAATGTAAACAAAAACATGTTGCATCACGGAAGTATTTCAAAAGTGCATGAAATTAGAGATGTCCGATAATATCGGACTGCCGATATTATCGGCCGATAAATGCTTTAAAATGTAATATCGGAAATTATCGGTATCGGTTTCAAAATTATCGGTATCGGTTTCAAAAAGTAAAATTAATGACTTCTTAAAACGCCGCTGGGTACACGGACGTAGGGAGAAATATAGAGCGCCAATAAACCTTAAAGGCACTGCCTTTGCGTGCCGGCCCAGTCACATAATATCTACGGCTTTTCACACACACGAGTGAATGCAAGGCATACTTGGTCAACAGCCATACAGGTCACACTGAGGGTGGCCATATAAACAACTTTAACACTGTTACAAATATGCGCCACACTGTAAAACCCACACCAAACAAGAATGACAAACACATTTCGGGAGAACATCCGCACCGTACCACAACATAAACACAACAGAACAAATACCCAGAACCCCTTGCAGCACTAACTCTTACGGGACGCTACAATATACACCCCCCGCCAAACACCCCCCAACCCTGTCCACCTCAACCTCCTCATGCTCTCTCAGGGAGAGCATGTCCCAAATTCCAAGCTGCTGTTTTGAGGCATGTTAAAAAAAATAATGCACTTTGTGACTTCAATAATAAATATGGCAGTGCCATGTTGGCATTTTTTCCATAACTTGAGTGGATTTATTTTGGAAAACCTTGTTACATTGTTTAATGCATCCAGCGGGGCATCACAACAAAATTAGGCATAATAATGTGTTAATTTCACGACTGTATATATCGGTATCGGTTGATATCGGAATCCGTAATTAAGACTTGGACAATATCGGATATCGGCAAAAAAGCCATTATCGGACATCTCTACATGAAATGATTGAATTAATTTTCATCACAGAACGGAGACAAGACAGGTGCAACGTCTGAACGAGTCACGGCAGAGAACATTGTTATTATTTGCAAGGTTATTTGGCCGTTTGGGACATGGGACCAAAGAAAGCTATCATGCAAATACAACTGTTAAACAATTATTGTAAGTTAACGACATGCTGATGGTAATCTCTATGAGCATGTTTAGAGTTCACAAATGTTTGTAAATATATCGTCCCTGAAAGATTATTGACAGAGAACGAAAAGTGTTGTGTGCATGAGAAATAATATGTGTCAAAGTGTAACCTGATTGGCAAAACAAGTTGTAAAGAGTATTGTACTTTGTGACTTCTTCTGGACGCAACAACAACGCAAAACGCTGAAAAACACGCCTTCAGTAATTATTTTCAGAGCGCACCAAGTTATCCGTTTTCATGCAAATGTTTAATCACTGTTGGTTTTTTCATACAATAATTTTTACATTTCAAGCACCAAGTCTGCTCGCCTGTGTTCAGGGACCATCCTACGCAAGCTACTTGACGCTAGAGTATATTACAGGCTTTAGGCTAACTGAGACTCCTGTAAACTATAAGCTATCATGAACTGTCCAATTAAAGTGGAGACGCACTATTTTGATCCACTTTATCTCTGACATCATTAACACAGTTTTGACGTGATCGATGTGGAATGACAATGCAGACACGCAAAGCTAATATGGAATGCAAACATCAAATGGTCGTAGCAACAACTGTCAAGATGACCAAGTTTTTGTAGAAAAACTACCGGTGATTATTGTAATCTACAGTAGAATACACAAGAGCTACTATATTGGGTGAAACAAATGTAAAAGTGACTATTTGGGTGTTATTTCATATTTAGAGGGCTGTTATTATGTTTAATTTGAAATTCAATGCAATAATAACAAGTTAACTATAATTACTTTAAAGGGAGCTAATTTCTTTGACATGCGAGTAACGTGCAGGCGTCCGGTTTGACACTTGGTTCATTAGTAAAGTGTAGCAGCGATCAGTTACTGTTGAGCTACAAGCCGAAAAAACAGCGAGCAAAAATGGGCAAAAAAGGGCACATGGAAAGCCCAGGTCCGAAGCCATGTCAAGTCAGTCTCTCGACATTTTCATCCATGATCACTTGAGCCAATGCATGCTGAAGCGCTTGCATTCAAAGAAATATAGCTTCACTTCTGTGTTTAGATTACAGTTTAGTGCATTGATAACATAAAATGCAGATTGGTATTGTAACTGGTTTAGAAAGATAGGATAAAAGCTCTGTAGAAAGGAAAGACGGTGGGCAGGAAGTCCAGAGGCTGTTTTTTATTGCCAACAGTCAGATCTGTCTTAAAAACATTTTCTCAAACCAATCACACACTTCCGGCTTTATAATATTAGCGCTGCCTGTCACATTCGATCCAACTACACTACCCAGAAAGGAAAATGTCTTACATTATGGTCATGCTTTGATTGTTCAATATTATATATATATATATATATATATATATATATATATATATATATATATATATATATATATATATATATATATATATATATATATATATATATATATATATATCATATCATCAGGCCTCCGTCAGTCGTAACGACTATGGAAACTGCGCCAGGCCAGAGGTTTAAACTCAGCGACAATGCCTGCTGTGGCTGATGAGTCCGATGTGGGAGAGGCAAACACGGCCGCATTTACTGCAGATGTAGCTGGAAGGCGCAACTGCAGGAGTGCGTGTTTTCCGCTTGGTTCTTTTTTCATTGGCTGTGGCATGGATCTTTTCCTCGCCAGTCTTCAGCTGTTTGTGAAGGACACTGCGCCATTTGCTGCGGTCAGCTGCTGCATCTTCCCAATGTTCAGTGTTTATGTCCAGGGCTTTCATGTCCCTCTTGCAGACATCTTTGAAGCGCAGTTTTGGCCGGCCAACAGATCTCTTGCCAGAGGCAAGTTCGCCATACAGGATGTCCTTTGGGATACGTCCATCCTCCATACAGCACACGTGGCCGAGCCAACGCAGCCTGCGTTGTCTGAGCAGCGTGAACATGGTAGGAAGACCAGCGCGTTCGAGGACCTGGGCATTCGTCACCTTGAATCCATCCAGTCTGCAGCTACCTCAGGTAACATCAGGGGGATGTATGAGGGCATCAAGACTGCTCTGGGCCCAACACAGAGCAAAACAGCCCCCCTAAAGACCACCAGTGGGGAAGTTATCACTGACAAGGGCAAGCAGATGGACAGATGGGTAGAGCACTATTCAGAACTCTATTCCAGAGAGAACACTGTCGTCGCCTCAGCCCTTGATGCCATTGAACAGCTGCCCATCATTGAGGAATTAGATGCTGAAACAACACTTGCTGAACTTCACAAAGCGATCGACAGCTTAGCAACTGGCAAAGCACCTGGTACTGATGGCATCCCCCCAGACTTCATCAAGCCCTGTAAAGACACCCTCCTGCAGCCTTTGCATGATGTCTTCTGCCGCAAGACATGAGAGATGCCAAGATTGTCACCCTTTACAAAAATAAGGGCGACAGGAGCGACTGTAACAATTACAGGGGCATCTCCCTCCTGAATATCGTAGGGAAACACAATGCCCGTGTTGTGCTTGTCCGCCTTCAGAAACTTGCTGAGCGCGTTTACCCGGAATCTCAATGCGGCTTTCACACCAAGCGCTCTACAGTGGACATGATATTCTCCCTGCGCCAACTTCAGGAGAAATGCAGGGAAAAACAGAAGCCCCTGTACAGATCCTTCATTGCCCTGACCAAGGCTTTCGACCTGGTTAGCAGAGAAGGGCTCTTCAGCATCCTACCCAAGATTGGATGCCCTCCAAAGCTCCATAGTCTCATTAGATCTTTTCATGACGACATGAAGGCAACCATCCAGTATGAGGGTATCATGTCCAACCCATTTGACATCAAGAGCGGAGTCAAGCAAGGTTGCGTCCTTGCTCCTACCCTTTTCGGCATCTTCTTCGCCCTGCTCATCAAACATGCTTTTGGGACTGCAACAGAATCTACGTACCAGATCTGACGGCCGACTTTTCAACCTAGCCCGTCTTAAAGCAAGGACCAAAGTCCGTGAGACAATCATCCGGGACATGCTCTTTGCTGATGATGCCGCCGTCATTTCGCACACTGAACAAGAACTCCATTGCCTTATGGACAGATTCTCCCAGGCCTGCAAAGACTTCGGGCTTACCATCAGCCTACAAAAGACCAATGTGCTGAGTCAGGAAGTGGACACTCAACCAGCCATCACAATCGATGAGTACCAACTCAAAGTCGTACACCAATTTACATACCTGGGATCCCCCATCAGTGACAATCTGTCCCTCGATAGTGAGATCAACAAACGTATCGGCAAAGCTGCCACAACCCTAGGGCGCCTCACAACCCGCGTCTGGGAGAACCGGAAGCTGACAACTCCTACCAAGATGGCAGTGTACAACGCCCGCATTGTCAGCACTCTTCTCTACGGCAGCGAAACATGGACAACATACTCCAAACAGGAGCGCAAACTGAACACCTTCCACATGCGCTGCCTTCGCCGCATCCTCGGCATCCATTGGAGTGACAAGGATAATATCATATATATGTTGTAAATTTGATGTTTTATTTGTTGTTTACTGTTTTTAATGTAACCTTGCTGCTGCCCTCTTGACCAGGTCTCCCTTGGGAAAGAGATCTTTGATCTCAATGGGATTTTTACCTGGTTAAATAAAGGCTAAATAAAACATAAATATATATATATATGTTTTGTTATGTGATCTGTGATTTTTCTACCTGAATAAATGCTCAAACATCAATTATCTGGCAAGCTTAAATATTGTGTTTATTATTTTATAACATGTTCTGGTTGATAGTCGTCAATTACAGAATGTTTAGCAGGCTGAATATTACATTTTGTTAATACATACAGACGGATAAGACATTGTCATGCAGTGATATGAACAAGTTGAATATGCCTGACGTCTAGTCTGGCTCATTAACTACGCTGTTGTCATGACTGTTGTCATGGTGTTCTGGGCTGCATTTAGACTTTCTCGAAGAAAAATGCCCTATTTGTCACGGCGCGGGCTCGAACCCGCTTTTCCCCGGCAGTTGGGTCTGCCAGCACCTCCGCCACGCCCCTGCTCGCGCTGGCCGGGTCACGCCCACATGCCGGCAAGGCTGTGGGCGATCAGCAATCTGCACACCTGGGACTGATGAGGCCAAGCAGTATAAGGACCAGTGGACCAAAGGATCCTGGCGGGAACTTAATCTTCTATCGTGTACCGTAAGCAGACTCCAGCTTTATGCTCTCTCTCCCTCTCTCTCTCTCTCTTTCTCTGCGTTTCCCCTCCGTGTTGTCATTGTTCTTCCTTGTCGTCCTCTCCAGCAGTCTGCCTTCGTCCCCGCGTCGACGAGCTGTGCGTCTCGTCAGTCATAGCTTTCTTTGCTTCCCGGACTGCCTCTTCAATCCTCGACCCCCGCTTGGACACGGACCTCCTACGCCTTGCTATTCACCCTGACCATCTGCCTGCCCCCACGGACTGCCTTCATGTCTTGTCCCTCCTCTCCAGTCAACACTAGGTAAAACACTCAGGTAATTACCCACACCTAGTCTAACACCAAACACTCTTGGATTTTGGTCATAGTCCATTCTCTAGCCTGGTTTATTTACAGTATTATTGTTGATTATTATATATATTATAATACATATAATACAATTCATGGAGCTATACTGCCCCCTTGTGTCTGTGCCGTCAACTCCCTCCTGCATATATAACACTATTCTTGCATTGTTTTAAGCTGAACCGTTCAAATTGCGAAAAATATAAATGTTTCTTCAGAGTTCCTCGAGAGGTAATCATGAAGGGCGAAAGATGTCAAAATGTTACGAAAAAAGACAAGAACGGTGGCAAGCACTCCAGTCAAAAGTAGCAGAGTTAAAGAACGCACAAGTTTGGGAAGTCCTGTGGCGGTCTGCTCCCTGTATGATCGTGTCAGAGGTTGGTCCGCATTGCCGGCAGTGAGTCAGACCCGTTTTCAATGAGGGTTGGACTCCGCCAGGGCTGCCCTTTGTCACAAGTTCTTTTTACAAATTTTCTGTAGAGAATTTCAAAACCCAGTCAGGGCCCTAAA